>NW_024401403.1:0-17500 GCF_016859285.1 Xiphias gladius
TACCTGTTCATTTGGGGCAAACCAACATAAGCTACAGTATAATATTTAATTAGTGTTTCCAATTGAAGATATATTTAATATTTAATTTACAAACTGAAAATGTAGTTTAAGAATCTTTACAAGTTTGATATTTACCATAAGACCTGAGTGTGGAATCATTCTTGTCATCTCACTCTCGGCAAGAAGGCAAATAAGCGTAAACCCTACACCTTTAAGTTTCTGCTTTAAAAATTTTATTGTCTGTTTTTGGGGAACATAGATATTATTTAAATATACGGTGTCATTAGCAGCCCTGAAATGCAAATACAATGTTAAAATATAGGAAATGCTACAGTAAAGGATGTTATCTGAAGCTCTAAAAAGATGGTGCCTAATCTGTCAAACAGTTTTCTTCGCTGGGATTCGGCGACAAGATGTCTCTGTGGATAATGTCTTTTCATACAACAACGCTGTTTGTGCACACTCTGCGCAAGCAATTTTTTTTTCCCCCTGAGAAATTAAGTACCCTCTAATGAAGGTTTTTAAATAATGAAAACTGGAACCCTTAATTTGAACCGGTCTAGCATTTCCACTGCATCCACTGTACTGCTATGATTTTATATCCTGCATCAAAATGCATATAGCCTATTTGACCAAATTCAGTTTGTCTGTACATTGACAGTATCATTTTGTGTCGAGCTAGGACAGGGGATGAAATGTAACCCTGCTGACACACGCTTTCACAGTACAAGTGAAATATATAGATTTGCATTGCTAGTTTCACATGATCCCACCAGACAGATCTGAGTGTTTATAGATAAGGAATTGGAAAGAGGTTTTATCTGACATGTTAAAAGAAACGCACACTGACATCACACAGTTGTCCTTCTTCTGGTAGCATACATTTTGAACATATTTCATATAAATGACCAAAAATAGCTATTCAGAATTCATTAGTCACATGGCATGACATGCTTCATTATTCATTAAATGTCCCACGCTGTTAGTGATTTGAGGTCTCGTCATGCAGCAAGATAAGACGTCATCCCACATGTTGGTTTTTATAGTGTTGTGCAAACAGCAGCACTTATATGTCAAGTCCGTTCCAAGATTATTTTTGAGCTCATCGACAGTGAGTCAACGTGTGCACGTGTGTGTGTTTGCCGTTGTACCTCCTTCGAAAAGGGGCTCTCGCTCACATCATCTACAGTGACATGACAGTCCTACTGAACATCACCCCCAGAGCAGGTCAGCGGTGAAAATTTAAAGATCAACCACCTCGTGTCAAACAAAGAGAAAGACACTAGTGGAGCCGGAACTGTGTGAAAAACATGTTGTCTCTGGTTGGTTGTCCTCATTCACACCCTTAATGCCATCTTTGGTTGATTCAGCCCCTGCATTTTTTAACATGCTGCATCTTACATCGGTTATCTCAGTCACACTCAGTTTCATCAGCTCCGGAGGTGCAATGAAATTCTTAATTAAATGTTATTATACCAATTTCCTAATGGAAGGATGAGGGATGAGGTCTGTGCTACTGACCAACTTCCAATCCTTTCACTTCCATTTTCCAAAAAACCTGCAGACACAAACCAAACTGCATATTTGGTCTTGATTTGTCTGTGATTTATATAAGGAATGTATCAGAAAATGGTCACCTTGCCTCACAGGATGCTGCAGTCCTGACTGAGCTGCCCTGTTACCTTGTTGACAAGCTGCATTTGTGCTCTGTCTCCAGACGATGGGAAGCTCTCCTTTGATGAATTCAAAGCCTACTTCTCCGATGGAGTCTTGACAGCTGAGGAGTTGAAGGAGCTCTTCCATACAATTGATACCCATAACACAGAGTAAGTCACTTAAATGCTTTATCTTTTAATTATTTTGTTCCATGGGGGACAGAACTGAGATATAGGTGATGGAGGAGAGGTGGGTGTCGATGAGATGTTTCATGCTCATGCTGTTTGGACAAAATGGAACTGCAGTGGCCACTTTAGCCCACGAAGTATCGTAGTTTTTTACTCGTGTTTCATTCAGTTACATCCAAGACATTGTACTCACGTGTTCAGGAAGCAGGGAGGAATTTGAATGAGGCTTTATTTGAAGATATCATTCACATGATCACAGCGGGTGATTCGTATTCAGAAGACACATCTTAGACAAGGTCCATTACTGACTACATGACACGTTAAAATGCTTTGATGTTTTGCAGACTTCTCTGCATCGAGCATGCACCACGTTGTTTCTACTTTTTTTACCAATGCACATTAAACCTGCCGTACGGACCATCACCTGTATATATATATATATATAAATATGTGCCTGTAAGATACATACATAGATTGTTGTGCAGTATTATCAGAACATATATAACATGCAATAACAACATATACATCTTACCAAATGTAACTACGTGCTTCCATGTCTCTTTCAGAAACATTGAACCATTGAAATTTCAGGGATTTAATCACCAACCGAGGAAGATTTGGCATATATAATCATTTGCTTAGATTGTGTCCCAGCTCAGTTTTTTTGTGCACTAGGAAAATGATCTTGACATGTTTTTAAACCGAAGCTGGACGCACTCAGCCAGCCAGCCAAGTTTTGTAAAAAATCCTGTTGGATTTGTTTATCATTGTATTGCACAGTGCACAGAATATAACATGAAACATCCAAAGGAAAGTGATTCTTGGCTTATAAAATATTTAGAGGAATTGGACCATACTCTGACGAGAAATTCATATTTATTCATAAGCTCACTATTATTCAAGTGATGACCAGCAGACCAAGATGTTAAGAGAAGCACTCCAGGCAGCATCGCTGTGTGTTGTCTCTCTGACAACTTGAACTATTATTACTGTGTGTCATACTAGCTCCCACCCATCTTCCACCTCTGCCCCCTGCTCTAAAACATTTTGTCGAACCCATCAATAGACTTTCTACCGTTACATAGTCAGATACATAATCAACCAAGCCAGAATTACCCCAACAACCATCCCAAACGCCATAGAAACCACTTATCAAAAATGCAAGGATATAATTATGAACTCATGCATGCATACTTTCATGTTTTGGATTTGATTTACTTTTTTTTCTTTGTTTTAACTGCAAAGCACAATGTTACTTTATTTTTGAAACGTGATATATAAATCAAATGTATTATTATCAGTTGATAATATTATATTTACATCAGCAACAGGCCTATAGTCCATTCTCACACTGGATTCTTTTTTTCCATGCACGTTTTTATTACATAGCAACTATAATATTTAGTTATTAACCGTTTTATTATTACATAATGCACAACTTTAACTTTCGTGTCCCTACTCAGTTATACTCTCCTGATCCAAAGGCTCAGAAAGGAGGTCCAAATATACCCCAACAGTGCTTTGCATTTGATGTGACTTGAATGCAAGGTCTTATTAAATCAGTTAAGTTAAGCAAGTGTGAATACTCATCGTGCCTCTTGTGCAGCATTGCTCTGTGGGCAGCCTGTAAGACTCTCTTTGATACTTGTCGTTCCCCTTCAGCGGCTGAATCCTGCTAACAGCCACATGAAGGAGGCAGGGAGATCTCTGTCATGTCAGGAGAAAATTAGCCGAGGTGAAGTTACTGAAACTAAATTAATTACCTGTTGTCCTGGAAAAACACTCACAGGCTATGACCATCCTCCTGGAAGATGAATGAATGTAGATGAAAGCTGTATTTTAGCAAAGCCAAAGAGTGGGAGGGGGGTATTAGTCTCTAGAGCTGTTGTCACTGTCCAACAACTCCGAGATGAATGACAGAGGAGGAGTAAAAGTCTACAGCTATGCTAGCCACGTTAGCATTAATTTCATTACACAGCTGGGGGAGATGAGAATACTGTCATTAGTTCTGAAGGTATCTTTGTCATGCACGTAAATAATTCTTTTACACAAGCTGAGAATCTTGTTCTGCAGTCCTCACCTTATCGTACTGAGGCGCATGCAGGGTGTGTTCAGTGCACCTCGGTATCACTGTCAGGTGTGGTTACAGGTGCAACTCAGGTGCAACAAACTCTCAGTCCGAAAAATGAAAGGGAAACTTTGCTTTTCAGCTTGCTGTTACTGTAAGCTACCAGAATTATTAGCATTCATGTTCTGACCATTATGTTTTAAAGGGAATCTATCCAATATCTGTCAAGATATGTCACTCTGGATCAAAGCCTTGGACAGATTGACTGATCAGCGCTAGCAAAGCAATAATAAGCCTAATGGGTGTATATATATCTATATATATATTCTGCATGATCATCATGTATGAACCCATTATACTCATTTTTGACTTTATTTAGCCATTCAGGCCAACGGCAGCTTTGTTACCTTTTAATGCTGCAATAAAACGGTTGATGTGACTGTTCAGCACTGAGGCTATTTCAAAAAGTGTGAAATTACAAAAAGTGTGAAATTAGCCAATTTAGTGTAGTTTGCATGCATATGTTGAACAAGCCCCTCTGGACGCTTAGGTGTTGTGATATTGTTTAATTTACAATATCCTGGCTGAGCTAATACACCACATCGAAATCTTTTGTAAAATCATTATGTAACAGCAGGATGGCAGGTGACGTGTGACGAGGTAAACAGTTGGGTAAGAACTGGCTGTGACAAGTACCGCGGATATGTATTTGACAATAATATAATAATGTACTTGCCAGACTGTGTTCATCCAGTCCTCATAGACAAGTACAATTAAAAATAATAAATTAACAACTTGATAAAACACAATATGTGTGGGTTTATTTCCACTGTGGTCCTTTTTTGAAAGCAGAGGGGGCAAACTGGCAGATCTCAAGGGCAGGCAAGATATGTTTAAACAGTTAAACAGACGATTAAAACAGAATTAATGACTGACTATTTAATATTAATTTCTTCGACAAAGGTTTTTAAACTACACTGTATCTGCAGAAATCTGAGAGATGGTTACCTTTTTTCAAGCTTCCTAGATGTTTTTAAGATCAACATGTCAGATAACATTAGTCAAACAACCTTGCAGTGCATAATTGTAGCAATTATTCAGTCGTCTGATAGAAAAGGATTAAAAAACACCAGAGGATCCGTTTGAAACAGGTATTGTGTTATGAAAAATGAAAGTTCTCTTGTTTGGGGTGTATTTCTCTGTCTGTGATGAAAAAGGCACTATTCACTGTTTTTTGTTTTTTTTTTTGTGATGAAATACCACTCTTTGAACAAAACGCTCCACTCCGCCCTTCAGTTTAATGTCACATCTTGAAAAATGATGATTGTCAGTGTCTAATAGTTATGATTTGGGGCTGGAATCAGACATATACTGAGTGACATGGTCTTAAATAATAACCTGACAGCCGAAAGGGGAGATCATCGATACTGACTGTTTCTCTGTGACTTCTAGTTAAACTCAACAATTGTCAGTATAACAAATACCACAGATGTGTTTTATAGAAATGATATGAAATGATATTTGAACTCAACAGCAAAACAAATACACCCCTCCCTTCAGTGCTCCTTCAGAAGCTCCGCCCCCCCAAATTCATGGACGCGCATTGCCAAGGCAACGACGCAATGGCGGAATCCACAGCGTCTTAAACAGCCTTGAAGTGGATACTCTTTCTCATAGCTGAAGCAGAACAAACCTTATAATAAATAAACTAACGACATGCGCACAAACACAGCATCCAAAACACAACGGAGTAAAAAGTTACTTCTTTAGGTTGTTTTTACAAAACTACAGTGACAGAAGAGAGGAACATAGGTTTGTAGCTAAGCTAACAAGAAGGGTAACGTTATCTGGCATGGCATTTCAAATTATGCACCAATCCAAATGAATCCACTGTTCAAGCAAACCTTTGTATCTATAAAATCCTTCACATGATTTTATAGCCACATTAATTTTACCCTTAAATCTTCACCTGAGCAGCTTTAAAAGTTTAAACAAATCCGTATTTTTTTTCACTGAAATGACATTCTCACTTAATATTTATTTATTTCAAGTATTCAAACCCTAGATATCCCTACACCTTTCAAATGAAGTCATTTTACCGTAATTGCCTCTTATATTTGTAGTACAGTATCTTGGGAAACCAGGAGATCTCAACAAACTTAAAATTAACTTATTGACTAATGAAAATTCTTTTAAAATGTATTTTAATATTTGAACTGTTGTTTGAATTGTCTGCTTTTATTTGGTCCAGCAGGGTTGTAAAGTTACACTGAATGCAAACTAAAAGTAAACATTTCTGCCCTTATACTGAAACCTTACCATGATAACTTGAAACTATATTTTTTTAATTGTCTTTTTTTCTACAAGTTTTGTTTTTCCACAGATTTTTTTTTTTTTTTAATGAAAAAAGTATATTCCATAGACTACAGAAATACAATGGTCTCTCTGCCAGCGTCCTCAAATGGATCTATTCCTGCCTCAGAGTCCTTTATGGTGTCAGGAAATATACTATGGTGTTCCTCAGGGAGTCTGTTTTGGGTTCTTTTATGTTTTCATTCACATGTTTCACATTGCTGATCTGATCAGGGCATTCAGTCATACCAATGTGAATGATATTACTGATCCCTTTTATTTTTCTAATAGTCTTTACAGTACAGTTGTATTCAACGCTTCCCTTGTGTGTGGTCCATTAGTAAATAATGTACCTTAAAATCTCAAAAGAAAAATTCTCCAGCAACACGAGTAAGAGCTTTTTAGTCTGTGGCTCAGTTTAGAGTCTAACCTCTGCTTAACCTCCTTTGTTGGTGTCTGGCCTCTGTGGCTCTAAGTGTTTTCTCCTGTTTCAACCAACTGATTGCTGCATCACTTTACCGCTACAGCTTGTGCACAAAAGAGTTAAAACCACCCAGCTTCATTCACTGTTACATGGATGTCTCCTTTGTGTCTCTTTAAGCTATCTGTATAGAGGATACAATGGCTAATTGTCATTTAAAAATGTTCTCTTCACCCTTTCACTTTCACCCCTTTCTTTCGCTCTACCTGAAAACACACTCCTGTATGGACATTCATGGCAAATCTCTCAAGGGTTTCTGTTGAAGAATTCAATTACCAGCCCTCTAGCCCACACCTCGAGGGGAAAAAAACTGCAACTAAATATTTCACTTATTCATGACGAATTTCGCTTGCTAACATTTGTCATCACACAATGAGTCACCATATCATAGTCTGTCCAGGAAAAGTTTTGCAGAGATGAAAGATTAGTCTGTCACCTCCTTGGAAACGTCGGTTTTTGAGAAATTCTTCTTATCTAAATATCTCTCTCATTTTTTGTCTTTCAGCAATGTTGACACTGATGAACTCTGTGGTAAGTTGAGTCTTCATCTAAATAAATGCAGCTTTGAATTTAAGTAATAAGAAGCGGTACTCTTCTACTTGCTTTATCTTGCTTCACCTCGCAGACAGGAGCACCATAGATTCAAATGCCATTCGACATTTTCCCAGCATAATGAAAGAACAGTGTTAGACGTGGTCACACGCTCTATGACCAAACCCCTACGGGCTGTGTGACTGAGGTGTCACACCAATGCTGCTTCAACAAAACACCTAAAGCCCTGTCCTAGCTGTTAAACTCACAAAATGTCTCTGTTTTTGTCTTTCTGCTATGAAGAGTATTTCTCCCAGCACCTCGGTGAATATGAGAATGTTCTCGCTGCCTTAGAAGACCTTAATATGTCCATACTGAAGGCGATGGACAAAACAAAGAAGGTGAGATCCGAATGAGCAGACAATCTGATGAAGATCATTATATATAACTACTTATTGTATTCATGGACATTTATTGTATTGTTGGACATTGGAAAACCTGTCACCACTTTTAAGACTGGGTTCGCAGTGTGTGAATGATTTGTGTGTTTCGATTTGAGAGTTATGAGTCTGAAAACTAGGGGTGTGATATTTGTGGCAAACTGTGTCAATCGGGTGAAAAAAAACTGCTAAAGAATCTGCTAAAACTAGGATGCTTTGAGTATCTGGTCAGAGTGCATTAGCTGTTCATATTCAAACAGTGTATTCATATTCATTTACGTCCCTCTGAAACTCATAACACGCACCCACACCTCCACACAGGGAACATCACAGTAACATCTCATGTCGTGCACATAATGATTATAATAAGAGATGTTTGATTTACTCACAGTGAGGCCCGAGCTTCACGCTGCAAATCTCTCCCAGCATGTGCCCGTGCTGTCCAGCTGGCTTCCTCAGATCTCACATTTGTCAGATTTCCATTACAGAGCCAAAAAGGACAACCCAGGGCTCATTCATGCTACTAATTAACCCCCAGAACAAAACATGTTAAGATTCTCTTTGGGCTTGCAGCCAACATAGACGAGGAATTAAACGGGTTGTGGCTTTATTACCAAACAAATCCTCCTTTTGATCATTCTTTTGGAAACTGCTTTATATTCTCTTGATCTCACTGTAGAGCTAAAGCTGAGTACCTTTTACCTTTTATCGGAGAGGAGAAGAAGAACGATGAGGGTGGCAAGACACAGAAAGGCAAACAGACAGAGATGGAAGTAAATGATCAGAGATGACAGAGATATAAAGGAGGCAAATAATAAAAAGGAATGGGAAAAGACTCTGAGGATGACGGCAAGAGGTGGCTTATTAGATCTGCAGGGAGGGCTTATTTTCCTTTCTACCACTCCGAAGTGTCTCATCTAACACATATGACACATGCTGTGAAGCTCAAATCGCCCCCCACGGAAACGGACACATCTCATTGTCGCTCTTTCAGAAACAAAGTGTGGGAGTCAAACTGTTCATTTGTCAGTGGTAGTTTTTTATTAGCACAGACAGAGGTTAAACACAAGGACATCCAACTTCACAACTTAAAAACTGTGTTGACAAAGGTGTGGTAAGTGGTAACGGCAGATAAAGGTTTTGGTTTATGAGGTCCATACAGTATAAGACAACATGGATTTAAATAGATGTAGTTCTAGAAAACCAATTTATACCCCTGACATAAGTTTTTCACTCCAAACGAATGGTATTTTTCTCGGAATGGATTTCAGCAGGATGGGACCTGCAGGAGCACAGCAGTGAATTACATGTGCCCCAAATTGAGCCTTCATTTCTCTAAAGGAAATGAACCATATAGATACTTTTGCAATCAATTTGCAGTCTTTCATGGACCTCAATATGCACCGAGCTGTGATGAGGTGCGAAAACAATTTGCACCTCAAATTATAGTCTGTTCTCCAAGAGAACAGTTGAGAGCGGGAAGTGAGACAACAGCAGAGAGAGAGCAGAAACAGCAGAAGCAGTATGGACGTTTATTTTAAGCTCTTGCTGTGGACTTTTTAAAGCCTTAAGTCAGCTCTCACCAAGTCTGCAGGAAAAACAGGACAAATCCATTTTTTTCCATCAACACTCTTCCGGTTTTTCCCTCACAGACGCGTACAAAATGGAGATTTGAGTTCAAATGAAAACAAATTATTCTGCACAAACTGAACAGAACTGAGGAGTTACTGACCAAAGCAATAACTCAAATCAAATTACTACACTGGACTGAGAAAGAGAGACTGCTGGTGTCTCCCTAGAAAACTCCTGGAAGCCTAATTCATACACAAGTTTTCCCTTCTACAAAGTGTGTGTGATGCCACAGAAGATTTCTATGACCTTAAAATGAGTCATACCAGAAGAAAAGAGAGAGAAGAAATGTATGCTCTTCGGCCTTTCTCTGTCTGTTATCAAGTCCTGGCTGAGCGAGGAGGAGAACAGATGTTGCATTAGTCACAGACTAAAGCTCAGTCGTCTCTGTTGAACTGTGTATGTACTTGAGTGGGCGGTCTCTGGCTGTGGATGCGTGTGAGGGGGCTGGTTGTATGTGTGTGCGTTTGCAAGGTGTTTCTCTCCTTTTGCGATGGAAGATCGTTAGCATGTGCGCATGAGCTAATTTGTGCATATGTGTATGGTTCTGTGTGGTGTGCACACGTCAAACATCCATGCACATGTGCGGGGAGCTTGAACAAGATTGTGCCCCTAAATCAGAGCCAGGCACGTATACGTACAGTATATGTTCGGATACACCTGAAGTTCCATTTTGCAAGGATTCATGCCAAAAGATGTTTACAGGTTTCCCATACACAACCACCCTCTTCAGCTGTGACTCCAAATCTTTCCTAGCAGGTATCAGGTGTTTCTCACCCGCAGATAGAGAAAGTTGAGTTTTCACACTTCACAGATGCTATAGAATTAGGGCTCAACATTATTTCATAATGCTAAAGATTTTAATTCAGAAAAATAAAATTCATTACTAACAGTAAGTAAGTTCAGATTTAGCATAGTGTGTTTACTAAGTGGAGATTTACATATCACTAAAAAGACCACAGATTAGTTGTTACTAAATTTATTCACCCAGTAACTTTTAGGTGGAACTGTTTTGCAGCTAACTGAACCAACCAATGACTGCATATAAAGACTGCTGACATGCCTCCACTTCCTCCCATTGTACAAAAATTAAGCCAAAACATCCCACATCTTGCACCGGTCCCACCCATACACCCACCCGACTCAATCATGGGCACACACACGGCTGTCAAGCATGATGTCACACCATCAGTAAAATGAACATTTGAACATACATCTACCTAAAATGACACAAAACATCTTTGGGAAAAAAATTTATTTGATGTGCACTGATTTTTTAGTTTGGCCCAACATGGAGGGGGCGGGGTTTACAACCTATACTGTAGCCAGCCACCAGGGGGCAATCAAAATGTTTTGTATTCGCTTTTGGGGAGCTGCCATGTCGTCAATCTTCATACAGTCATTGGAACCAACTGATGAAACTAATGTTAGCTTGCTAACATTTGACCCGTTTAAAAAACAGAGCAAAAGAACTGATGGGATATAATCGGTACCTCTGATCTGACATTTGATATAAACTGGAAAATTTTTAAATTTTTCATAAAAATACACAAAATAGCTGCCTCATTATTAATCCCTATTCTAAACTTTAGACTGAATGAACAAATACCGTCAGTTAGGTTAGCATAATCAGATATTTCTCACTCACTCTAAACTGTATGAAAACTACAATTTCTGCAACCCACGTATTTATTCATGTTTGCAATAATATATTCAAAGTCATACCTACATTTACATCTATTTGTTCATTTGTTTGTCCCCCTAGCTGAAGTTATGCTACAGCTTCTATAGCTAAAATGACTTTCTGTTTACAATACTTACACCTGCAATATCTGATTTTCTTTTTCTTTTTTTTTTTTTTTTTTTTTTGGCCACTAGGAACAGTGGAAAGAAGTTGCGAACACACACACTGACATGTTATAGCCTTTTCATTTGATATGTTGAACGTGTTAGCTAGCATTTGCTTATTTATACGTCCAGCAGTTACTGAGTGACATTAGCGTTCATTTGGAGTCGTGTTTCTGACGACCTGGTTGACGGACGTCCAACATTCACTCTGTCTTTTCTCTGTTTGTGGTCCCTACCAACTCCTGATGGAAAGAACGGCTCGCTACCTGCTAAATGCTGCACAATGTTCAACATGCATCTGTCTGTTGTTTGGTGCTGCTTAGGTAGTGTACAGTGGGTTTTTAGAGCTTTTTTGCTAACACAGCTTCTACTGCGACTGAAAATACTCAATTAGAGGAGTGAAAGTGAACCAAAACAGTGAGGTCGTGGGCCAGACAGCTAAACAATGAGCTAAAACTCCCTAATGATCTGATCTACAGGGGAGCTGTAGATTCAGGTTATAATTCTCTGTAGGTTTAATACTACAGGCGACCCCTTTCACATCATTTGATATATTTCTACTATGGAAATATTGATTATAGCGGCTTTATGTTTTAATGGAGCAATCTGATTTGGTAAATTACTACTTTAAAAGTAGCCTGTAATTTCAAAGAATTAGGAAAGATTTTTCACACAAATTTGTTAATGAATTTATGAATAGCTTGTGCAACCCAGGTCCCAGTTCTGCCAAATCACTTGAAGGTGCTCGGTTAGAAAGCATTTCACATGTCTACCAGCTTATTTTTGACATTATTTGATGATGATTTACACTCAGGATTTAAAAAATACTGAGGTGAAATCATTCGGCAAAGGTAGGGTGAGGTATGATAGCAGAGCAGTTTGGGGAATGGATGGAAATGGAGACTGACCTTTACCAGTTTTGTCATGACTAACTCTCACTGAGTGAATGTGCATGCAGTTGCAAGTGTGTGTGCATGTGTGTGTTTGCTGATAGTCACAATGTTAGAGGATCAAAACAAACCCTATGACCAATAACGATTCTGGGTATTTAAAACGAAGAACCTGTCCAAGATTTTGTGTATTTTTTCTCATGCATACAGAATTTAGGTTCTTATCTCTCACATTTTAGGACAAGCTGTTCAATCTTGGGCTAGGAATGTTTGTGAGAGGACCCATGGGAAAAGCCTGAGGCTAATGATCTGCTCGGTATTCTCAAGAAGCTGCTGAAAGTTAAGCTCTCTCACAGGAAGGCTCCTGCTCAGCATACTGTAATTAGGGTGTTTGCTTCAACAGTCTGATACACACATGCATCTTTTAAAGGTTTTACGTGTAGCATTCAGAATACCCTTGTTATTAATGGCACCAGTGGCCGTTAAGTGAACTGCGGTCAGGTTGGCATCGGCCAAAACAGTGACATGGCATATACAAAACTGATCTGAATGACCCGGCGTCACGTTGATGGATGAGATTAGATGAGATTAAATAGGTCTGGCTATGCGAGACTATAGTTTGACTAATACTATGTTTTTTTGAAATAGGATTTATAGAGCGCAGTATTGTTATCAGCTTGCTAGCTAGCACAATATAGGCTAGTGACGTTGTACTATTCCATTCACGTTGCATGTTACATTGACTGAATTTATATGATACGCCGGCTTTAGCTAGCTAGCCAGCTTTATCAGTCACTGTTTGTCTAGCTTTCACTGAGAAGCTCAGCAATGTCAGCATAGCTAAATTTGCTGGATGATAATGCTAACAGTTAGAGAACTAGACATAATATTATAAGTAAGATGTGTTGCCACACTTCTCCATCACAACTCTCAGTTTGCTATATATTTCACATGCTTTTCAGTAATGTTAGCTTACCCGTCCAATAGGAAGAAAGCCAACCTCAAAACAAAAGGAAAGGTTTAATTTCTTAAGTTACGTTACAATCCGTTCACACATTGGCAATAAAAAAGTGATTAATACATGTAAATTGCTTCACACTCTTACATATAGTACCTTTAAAATCGAACCCTTTTCTTTGTACTTACCAACAGACAAAATCACTGAAATATATTTCCTTTCCCTCCCGCTATTTCTTTTTGTATCACACACACACACACACACACACACACACACACACACACACACACACACACACACACACACACACACACACACACACACACACACACACACACACACACATTCCTATTCATGCGGTAGTCATTCTCTAATCTAACTTGCATTAGTGTTTCCCTTCAAACCTTGTTAGTCGAGTGTACAAACAGTTGTGGTGCTGAAAACTGTGGCGACGTACAAATAGCAAACTCTGTTGTGCCAAGCACAACTCACTCCCTTTTGCTTTCTGAACAAAAGATAAATGTATCCTTCACTCACAAAATGATAAATATTGCTTGGCGAAGAGGAAGTTATTTTTTTGGGCGCAGTTTTGATTGAAGGTGCAGATGATTTTTTCACATATTTTGATGTAATTTTTAAAATACTTTTCAACACAATAGAAAATGTAAATACGTCAACCACCACAAGAAACAAGATACACAATCAAGAGCGAAAAAAAATCCCACCATTGGTGTGCCAGAATGCATTCTTTAAAGCTACAATAATCAATGATTTCATAGTAACAATGGATTAAATTATTATTTCATATTCTCAGGGTGATAGCTGTAATGATGAACCCACAGAGAAATATCAACCTCCTTTGCAGTTCCTCTCGGGTGTATGTCGCATTTCAGCGACTTTTCGCTCATTGTTTTGGTTTGGTTGTTTGCTTTGTCAGGTGGCCAGAAATATGACTCCAAATATGTTGCTCTGTCTCTGCTGGATGTGTAAATGGACACCTTTTTTCTATCCTGTTAGCCACAAAAACTTTCTCTTTATTATTTTCATTAAAGTTTAATTAAATGCGACCTCACATTGTGATATTATGTTTGTCCTTAAATAAAAAGCCGTCGAATTAGGCTTATTCAATGCAATTCAAATTCAATGAGAAGAAGATGTATTATTGTAAGGAAGTTTATCAAAGTCAGACCAGTTTTGCGATGGCAAGGCTGATTCACAGAGTTCTCCAATTCATTAATGACTTGAGTTGTAAGTTTGTCCAAAGTGAAATGGAAAAATTGCGCAGAAACTCACGTCCTCACGGTTTTTGCAGGTATTCAAATGCGCTCATTTGAAGCTCGCCGTCTTACATGTATGTATACGTTTTGACGTAAAGATTTGTCCTCAAGTCAGTTGACAGATTGGCGACATCAGACCAGCATGACTGATCAAAGTGAACAAACACAATTTAGGGGGTGGAATTAGCAGATAAGAGATGTAGAATGTGAACACCAAGGGTTTAACATCTTCTTCATCCTCTTCCTCTCCTCTCCTGCAGCAGTCTGTAATCTTTCCTAAATGATTGATCTTGTAGGCATCTTTTAATTAGCTGGGGAGGTCTGGACATTGAGTGGCTCTTGGCTGATATGTGGAACTT
Organism: Xiphias gladius; assembly: GCF_016859285.1. NCBI lineage: Eukaryota > Metazoa > Chordata > Actinopteri > Istiophoriformes > Xiphiidae > Xiphias > Xiphias gladius. The sequence continues at coordinate 14,678 of NW_024401403.1, forward strand.
GTCACAGCTCTGCTGCCCTGTCGTTCTTCCTACTCTAATTCCTCCTACTCGTCCTGATTGACAGGATTATCAGGGGTCCACCCACCTGGAGCAGTTTGTGACACGCTTCCTGCTAAAGGAGACAACCAATCAGCTTCATTCGCTTCAAAGCTCGCTCGAGTGCGCCATGGAAACCACAGCCGAGCAGACTCGCCAGGAGAAGTAAGAGCAAAGACCTCACAGGCACTTAACACACACACACACACACACACACACACACACACACACAAACAAAATACAGACATACACACACACACACACACACACACACACACACACACACACACACACAGACACACACTGGCAAACAATTAGTCTTTAAAACAAAGGAAAAATTTGTTGTACAATGGCACCCATAATTACAGTTCTCACAGGTAGTCTAATAATTTTGTCGAAACCACACACTCCAATTTACATCTCACATTTTGGACTTAAATGGTGCTTTTATCCAGGGTGCCATGCAGCAAAACAGTTTCTTACCCTGTATTTGTAAAGATCCCCTGCTCTTCCCTGTAATACAGCAGATATCTATAATCCTTTAATATAAATATAAATGTAATCCTTTGTTTATTTGATCACCATGCTGACCCGCTGTCTTTCTGTGTGTGAGAGGCGTGGACCATTGATGATTAAACCTGAGGCACAGGGGGCTGTGTGTGTGTGTATGGGGGCATGCAGTATTCGATCTGGGTGTGCATTCAGAATTCAGGCATGCCCCTGCTGTGCTTGGTTCATTAGTGATGACGACACACCGGTATACAAGTGAAAAGGATTTCAGCTTTTGTAAATGCAGCGGGACGCGTGAAACAAACTAGTTCATACAATCTTTCAGAGAGTTAGAAAAGTTGTCAGACGAAAACTCCCCAAGTCCACTGTCATTACACTGTCAGTGTGGGAGAAGGGGCTCTATCTCTGCACTAGCCCATCTAACTTTTAAAGGGCTATTTTCGTGTGAAACATCCCTTGCATCCATTTTCGCGTTTCCAGGTCACTGAAACACACATTTCGGGGGGGTTTGGGGAAACTACTTCCATTCAAGCATACTCCGACCTTGGTATCACTGGCTCTGCCTTTGATACTGTATGTTTGTCTACATGATGTCCAGAACTGAGAAAATCATGACAAAATATTTCAATGTTTATGAAATGTAACTCTGTTGCAGCATTTCACTATGTCCCTCGCAAGAATAGTTGTCATAGTTTGTCATGTTATTGCGTGAGTTCAGTTGAAAGGATCCTTGTAGGATTTCTGTGCTCTGTCGTGTCCCTTTTCTCACCATGACCATGTTTATACTTATTCTCTCTATTTCTTTCTCCTGTTATTTCAAAGTGGTACTGGCCCTCGCTCCCAGAGCAGCTTCTTTTCCTCCAGCATCCATCTCTGAATTGCCACACTCGAGAAAGTCCCCCGTGCACCTGAATGCAATCACTCTGTTCTTCCAGACATCTAGAGGATCTGGCTGTCTCTGGTGGCTTTAAATAGGTTTCTGTGGTCCGGTATATATGTGTGAAGAGGCTGTGGTCAAACAGGAGCTAATTTTCATGGATGCATGGCATGAAGCAGAGGCATGCAGTACAACAGGGCATAAAATAAAAACGCCTCACCAGGACAAATGTGGAATGTATTTATAGGTTTCTTGAGCAGCGATAATGAGCACTTTTCATGAAACTGGGATGGCTTTTAAAAGGTACTGGATCTTGTTCATCATCTGCTAATTCTGGCCACACACTTTTCTCTCTAGCTCTTAACCTCCTTATTTCTCCCTCTCAGTTGACATAAAAGCTGTTGGCGAACATGACAACAGGAAGGCTGCAGATATTTGCTCCATTACTGATCTCAGACAACTTTAGCAATTAAATTTGCCACATAGCTGAGAATATGACTCACTGGCAACCAAGAGGGACCTGCCACCAGTTCCTCCTCCTCAGTACACAAAGGACATAGATATGTTTGACTGTAGCTCGTAGATTAATTACACTGCATTTCTCCCAGATGTGGAAAGGGGCATTTAAAATCACTTATGGAGTCATATGATTCAACCAAACTCTTCTTAACAAAAGGAAGTCATTGTGAATGAGCTGATTGGGATCTCAGTATTTTAGAAAAAACATAATCACAGATCTTCACATTTAGATTGCAGTTACCACACCATACTGTATATCAGATGTACCATATTATTAAAGCCAAAAAGCCAAGTGCTGGATATAAAGTAGTGGATCAAAGGAATAGTTCAACTTTTTTGGGAAATATGCTTACTTGCTGAGAGCTAGATGGTGCTCGTAGGCTTTGACGGTGCTAGTAGGTGGATTTTGTTACCTCTGGACAGAGTGAATATCCTGCAAGGAATTGTCTTTACTAAAAAGTGTAAATATGAACCATTAATCATTGTTTATGTTACACGTGTAAAGGGTAAGTAATTAATCTGGAATTGCACAAAAGATAGTAGTGTAAAGTGAAAATTTTAGAAAGGCTGGAAGAGAGCCTTTGCTCTACAAAAAATAATGATCACAAACACTCACACACACATATGAATGTGCGCATGTGAATTCACCTGCACACACACAAGCATCCCCACAGACACCCTGAGGTCTTCTCAAAATACGGGGCCAAACAACTTGACAGCAGTAAGATAAATCTTAGGTGATGTCACCCTGCGGCTGCATGTACCTTGTCACTGGCATTAGCATCACTCTCAGACCAACACGACATACAAATATAATGAAAGCCAAGATGAATTTAGGCTTGCTAAATATATTCTCAACTAAGACATAGTATATTCATGAG
>NW_024401403.1:22500-25000 GCF_016859285.1 Xiphias gladius
CGAGCCTGTCTTTTCTTTGTGAGTCTTTTGAGGAGCTCATCTTTTTGTCTGAGCTCCTCACGGAGCTGGCTCTCCTTCTCCCTCCGTCCATTTTCCACAAGGTCAAGTTGTTCCTTCAGAGCCTTGTTTTCCTCTTTCAGTGACTTTATGTCACTGATAGCAGAGTAGAGGGTGTCTCTGAGGCCTTGCACGGTGTGCTGCAGCTGCGCTGTTAAAGGCCAGGAAGAGGATTGCCTAAACTCCAGTGGCCCAAATGCCTAAAAAATAAGAACATACATGTACTTCATGGCTAAAACTCCAGTCCCACGTTAACATAACCTGTACACTTATTTATACACGTGGATCTACTTTAGCATAAGGACAGGACTCCTTGAAACACTCATCAACACAGAGCAACATGTAACCATTATTAATTTATTTTTCTTATTTTTTCTCATAGATGGCACATTTTTATGCAATGAAACCCCACTGCAATCATCAAATCATCCTTTTTGGTTTGTATTTTTATCAAAATATATTAGAAGTACTGTTTTTCTCAATGTGGCTTAACGGATTTGGGATATCGTTAAAATTGCGATGCATTAAGTCAACAAACTGTATGAAAATGTATCGAAACTTTAGACAAAATATGATTATATATTAGGGAAAAGCAGGCAGGCCTAGAGAGGCACAGTGATGGAAAAAAAGTTTCTCCAGGTCAAGTGAGAAAATCTTACCTTGTTTCTTTGTCTGTCCATCTCAGCTCAGTGAAGATACTGAATGGCAACAAAGCGAGCAGACGAACTTTGCAGATGAAGCTCAACTTGAAACTGTATTATAGTTTCAGAGTTTTAGAACTTTCTTCTTTGGTCTTGAGTCGAAAACTTAGATGCAGATGTAGATTGCAGTCGTTTTCCAACAGTTGACGATTTTTTTTCACCAGGGTCAGAGACAGTGCTCAGTTCAGGTTGATGAAAGTAAATGAAGTTTTTCTGCAGCAGCAGGTTCCAACCAAGATGTTCATTATTCTGTCAGAGTTCTAGAAGGATGGAACCCTGAACATTCTCATCATGTGTTCTAGATCATCACTGTCTAACAACATTCATGAAGTTATGGTAAAAGCACAATGAGAAAAAAATTGACGTTATACTTTCATTTAACATCCTTTTATTGGTTTTCTCTTGATGGTATAAAGACAAAGTGGAGATGAAACGATGTTTCTTGCTCTGAGCCCCCAGTCAGTATCTTGTATTACTGCTTACACTTCCCAGGCCCACGTTGCTAAAGACATACAACAAATCGGTGTTGTAAAGACTCAAACTACCAAAGGGCCCTTCACTTCAGTGACTGCTCGTAGAACTGTATATATGATTCACATCTCCAGTCTCGAGGTAGAACATAGAAGATACATTCACATTTTCGACTCATTCTTTGACTAAAGAGTATTAACATACTAAGTTTCTTTAACTCTGTTAGTCCTTACTTACAAACAGGAAAAATTACATCTGTCCTCAGATACAATCTTAAAACAAACAAACACTCATTCCTAAATAAATAACTTGCTCTCCCCCATTGAACATGGCTGTAAAAACTGGCCTGTGGTTGAACCTAATTGCTGACTCCTGTTAATATGAAGGAAGAAGTGTTCAAAATAAGTCTGAGATCATTTTTGAAATAGTGTCTCAGAAGTAGAAAATGGCCCACTCAGCACATATCTTGGTCACAATTTTTTAATAGTGCAATCATACCTCATCCTACCTTAATAGTGGAATCACTTTTTTAATGCTTAAGTAAGAAGAGTTTTCAAAGATACCAAAATGTCCTGCTGGGAGATCTTTGTTGTAAGCATTTCACATAAAGCATAAAGCTTCAATGAAGTGCTGGAAAATGCAGATTAAGAACTGTGATTTGGATAAATATTGAGCTTGAAGGTTCATTCTTGACCTTGGAAACCACGGTTTGACAAAGAAAAGAGAAAGAATTAACAAAATAAAATAAACAGAAGTAAGGTCCAACTGGTTTCAGACGCTTTTAACCACATCTCTTCGCCCTCCTCTGTAGATGGAGTTGATTAGTTCTTTATGGTTGAACTTTTGTCATTCTCCAAAACAAATGAGGAACTCCGGAGGAAGGCCATGAGATGTGATTGAAAGCTATGGAAGCTAGTAACTTGGACCTTGCGCTGAGTTTGTTTGTTTGTTTTTTTTCGTGTGTTGAGTTTTTTATGTTTGTTCGTCTTTTTTGTTTTATTTATTTTCAGTTTGTTTTTGTATACAGATATATCATATGTACCTTTCAAGTTAATATAAAAGGACACTTAACAGTCAGATAATCACCTCCCTCTCCCAAATTTGTAAACCAAATAAGAAATGTGTGACTTTACCAACGTTCCAATCATTAAAATTTGGCTTTTGTCCATTTTTTGCCATTTTTTCCCCCAGAACTCATGAACTCCCTTTGTGTTGTTTTCCCTCCTTTATTACAATGAATTGGTCCTACTTCTGTCTAATAAGCATGACCC
>NW_024401404.1:0-2000 GCF_016859285.1 Xiphias gladius
ATCAGCAACCTCGGGCCAGCAAGGGCGGGACTGCTAAACAATACCCTCTTCCCTGTGGTTGGAGAAGAGAAAGATTCATGCAGAACCGTCTGGTGGGTGGTTGTTATTGCGGGACAATTCCCTCAAGTGTAGTTAACATAGCATAAGCCAGTTGGTGGACATTTTTATCCGAAGTGCCTTCGCTGCATACATTTTTAGCATGGGTAATCCCAGGGGGAGTCGGACTAGTGGCCTGGCAGTGTTAGCAACTCGCTCACGGCGAATTGAACCTTTAGCCCCGGCAGAGTTAGCGCTTAAGGTCCAATGCGGAAACAAACACCCGACTCTAGCAGTCTGTGCATTCAAAGTAACCGTCGACTCACAGGTAAAGGGACCAAGAATGCTGTCTCACATTCCCAAAAAGTAACAGTCACATGGGAGATGACAAGGAAAAGAGGGAGAGAGAAGGGACGGAGGAGGGAGAAAATCTTAACCCAATCTCAAGTAGTCCTTTTTTACCTATCCTCTCATGTGCACAGGAAGTAAATGGCGTCCCGGGGGAGCACTCACTCTTTCCTTCCTCGTCTCCCTTTTTTTTCCTCCGCTGTTTGTTATTTCAGGTAATGAAAACAGAGCGGCCGACAGAGACGTTTTCATGTTGTTTTCGTGACCCGGACGACATGCCAGAGCCTCCCGCACCGCTTGTTCAACCCAGAGGTGAAGTTTGACGAGAGCCTTAAACATTCTCTCCCTCTCGTCTTCTCCCTCCTTCCACTCAAATTTTGAAGCACGCTGTTGCGTAAGAAACTCTCTGTATCTATGGTAATGGGCAGCTAATTGATCCCATGGGGTTTCGCTGGCATGACAAGAACTTATTTACTCTTGCGACAGAGGGATGTTTCAGCTCAGACGTTCTTCTCCCTCCTCGCAAGCCTTCCTCTAATGTCACTATAACTCTCAAATTCTCTTATCTGTGCAGGCCATGGTAAGATGCAACGGGGGCCAATGTCTACACATTTTCCCATTCGAGAAGCGTGTGTTCGTGGGGTGACAACCAGCTGCCCGTTGCATCGCAGAGAGGAACCAATCAGCCTTTAACACCTTGACTCTTCTCTCCGAATGTGGCCGCCGCCGCTGCGATGCTTCAGCCGCCTCAATGTCAGTACTACAAATTGGCTTCCAACAGGAATCCAAGGTGCCAAAGAGCCATTACACAGACAAATGCTTGAAGTCTACCCTGGGATTAATGTGTCAAAATCCTTAGCCTGTGTGATACACAGGAATCAAGCCTCTTCATTAGGACCTGCTATGAAAGAACAAGTCGGATTTCCTCTTTGCCGACATTAGTTCAACGCAGCGTGCATTCTTCTACTTGTGAAGAGAAACTGAACTTTTTTTTTACAGTGGGTTCGAGTGCTCGAGGCTTTCATTAGAACCTAAGGTTTTGGACATCACAGGCATTTACTCCATCCTTTGATTAAGTGTGAGGTGCTACAGTAGGCTACACACCACTTTCCCTAACTTTTCATGGAAACTGTCAGTTTCATAGGGTGGACTACATTATACCCTTTGTAATCTGGGCTTTAAAGGCCCAATTTTGACAAAACCTATTCAACAACAACTGTTTAAAATGTGTTTTACAGGCTGCAAAGAATTAAAGAAGGTACATGTCAGAACATATTGTCACCCAAAAATACAATTACTCAGTGTTCTATTACACGAGTCTGAGCTGCCGATATATTGGTGGATGCATCATCATGATGAAAAGCACCAACAAAACACCTGCACCACTGGGCGACAACACGGCCGATTGTCAGCGAAGCCCATCTCCAATTAAACAAAGTCGTAATCGGCCCCTGACAGAGTGGATTAGGTTTCGTCCTGGTGGGGGCCCCCTTAGAGGGAGGGAGGAGGGGGATAGAGGGGGTTAACCACGGCTGGCGACTTCATTTCCTGTGAATACGCCCTTGTGCGCCCATGGAGTTACCTGACTCAGCGCAGTCAGTCGGCCGGGGCGGCTG
>NW_024401405.1:0-2000 GCF_016859285.1 Xiphias gladius
GGACTCTCAACAACAACGATACCTTCGCTTGAACAAAAAGAGACAGGAGGAGTTATCGCAAAGAGGCTGGAGGGACGGCGGGGGACTCTCGGTGAGGCAGAAGTGCCATTCACCACCACTTAGACCTGCTCTCTCTGAGCAGACTAAAAATAGCAGGAAGTTAACCTCATGACACGCAGCAGATAAGAAATTAAGAAATTAAAAGCCCCATGCCTCGCCATATCCCAGAATATGTTGCTGTTTCTTGCCTGCTTTCTCCCTGTGCTGCCTGCACTTCAGAGCAGACACTGAATGCTTCAACTGCACATGTATCTAAGAGCACAGTGTGCCTGCAGATAGAATGTATCAGGCAAAATAACAATCAGAGTTCAACAGGTAAAAGTTCAGGCTCCAGAAAACCAAAACTTTCTGTCTCTTCACTGATTAGTTCAACATCCTAATCTTGTTTTCAGGGACATTTGTTACATCTATTGGTCTCTGACTCCTTAACACAGGTCACTCTAATTGTTTTTGTAGTTACTAAAAATATTATCTAAGATTCATTACTTATTTGCGATATGTGATGTTGTTTTTCAAGCTAAAGCAGGTAATGTGTGAAAGTTTCCCCTGAGGCAGAGTCATTCCAACGATAGCTACTTTTAAATCTAAGTACAAAAGGAAACTTCCCCAAAGACATTTCCTCACAATCAATGGTTCACAGAGTTGCTGGTTGGGGAAATGAAGCCGGCTTTGCACGTGCATTTGCCCTAAGTTGCTGTGGACAAAAAGCAGCAGTTCATCACATTAAATGTACAACAGTGATGCAAAGGCAGAGGAGGAAGAGGAGGGAGGAGGTCGGCGTCAGGGAAGCGGAGAGTGGGGGTCTGCTTTGTAAAACCTCCACTGAAATCTTCCAATAAGGGATTATGACATAGCTCATAAATATACTCAACCTTATAAATATTTGAGCTTGGCTACTCCCCTTGCCTAATGTGCTGTACAGGCCCTAATTAAGCCGGTATCTGATAGATGCCACTGCATAATGATGTGTGGGTGTCTGGTGGTGGGGACGGGGATGGGAGGCAGGAGGAACGGCGGCGACTGGGGACAGAAGTATCATCTGAACCGCTCGCTTTGTAATAATGATAGCGATGTTAATGACGGCACCGCTACTTCAATTAAAACTACTTAGCTACTACAGCTGCTGCCGCTGCTCTGACCCCGGCTGAGCTGGTGAGAGCGGAGAGGTAAGCCAGTGCTCTGGCTCTCTCCTTCGCCGTAGAAATCCTCAGGTATCGGATACCTTTTGTCCACGACTGCGTCCCTTAAGTCTCATTTTCTTAGAACAAGTGGGAAAATCTGCTTGAATCCAATAGAAATCAATTTTTCCAAGAATCAAGTGTCGTTTTCCATAATTCTAGTGCATTTTTTTTTTTTTTTTACCCTATTCTCTTAGGGTTCAGGCGTAAGCATTGATAAACTTCTAGATATGAGTTACAGTATCTTGAAAGAAGTCAGTTTCTGGTCTTTATAGGGTTTCAAATCAACTCATCAGAAGAATCTGTCCGGATTCTACTGCTCTCCTGAGGATTGTGGGATTAGACTGAACCTTCTTCTGTCTTCTTTCAAAAACACTTCAAGGTTCAGGGTTATGGTTAGAGCGCTACTAATTTTCTAGAAACGAGCATCAGTATCTTGACAAAAGGCAGAATGAAGCAGAATCATCATTAGAATAAAATAATCATTACACATTCAGTTCTTGTAATATGAGACAGGTTGAAATTAAATCTCAAAACGGGCAGAATTTTCCCTCGTTTTTAGAAAATTAGAGCTTTAGGGCTCAATAATAGACAAAAATGACTTGACTAGATGAACAATGTTTGCAGTGCTCTCTCTGTGCCTTTCTTTTCTGCCTCCCTGTTTCTCACTCACACCCACACACACACACACACACACACACACACACACAGAGCCCCTATCTGGATGAGATAGACCAGGCATTGATTTACACGTCTCAGTTT
>NW_024401406.1:0-7000 GCF_016859285.1 Xiphias gladius
AGTGGCCGGTCGGTCGGCTGACTTGCCGTCTGCTTGTTGGAATCAAATCCTGTCCAAGATAACAGCTAATCATTTGTCACCACGAGAAGCAATTCCCTCCAATCACCCGGGAAGAGAGCGCCACTTTATTCTGTGGTGCTGTCAGGATGGCAAGAAATTACATTCGGCCGTGCTTTTCCTCCTCAACTCCCCACCCCCAAATCTCTCCTGAGCTCCGTTTGGAACGACAGCACAACAGCTGACAAGACTGGAAATGACTCTGTCTTTCCAACCCCAAACAGACACACACATTCAACTACACATTTCTATTACTATACCTGTGAGGATGTTCCCCAAAAAGATTCCTCAACTCTAATCCAAAAACAACACTAATGTCAGTTCTAACCCTAAATCTGGGCCTTAAAAAGACAAAGTCAGCTAAAATGTTCAGGAGAATCTTTGTTTTTTCAGACCTTGTGAAACACATATGGTCCAGAAGTAGATGGACACATAATCACAGAGGAGCTTTGGGAAACTCTGGGAAAACACAAGCTGGTAAATACATGCATGCAGGCCTGCATAAAAAAAATAAAAAAACCCCCCAAAAAAACAACAACAAAAAAACCACACACCCAAACACACACACACACACACACACACACACACACACACACACACACACACACACACACACACACACACACACACACACACACACACACACACACACACACATGCTGTAGTCTGTCCGTGCAGCTGTTTCCTTTTGGGATTCCTTAAGTTGTTACACTGTGACACTCTCTCTGCTTACTCAGTTAGACAATCATTTGGATGGAGCGGCATCCAACAGCTGAGCCCCTTAACTGAAAAGTTACGGCTTCTTCAGGGGCCTCAACATGTCCACAAAATAAAACTTCCTTGATGATGGGAACAATTTGCAAATCCGACAACCAAGACATCGAGCTGTCGTCCAGTACAGCTTACGTAACTGAGATACACCACACGACGCTGTTGGCGACAGTGAACAGTAAACCAGATAAGGCTGTGATCACATGGGCCCATTTGTGAACGTATCTACTTTTCTGTCACAGCAAGCAGTTGATCATGTCTTAACTTAGTTTTCCCTAGACAGAAGAAACAAAACAGCCTCTTACAGCCACCCTCTTTGTCTTGAGAAAGGACAGCTATTTCATCAGCAAAACTGTTGCTGAACCTCTGTATTGTCTGTGTTAGCTAAGTCATGGCAACTAGGCAGCTTGCCAGTTTCTGTTGAACTTTGTGTTGGCTTTCAATAAACATATGACCATTCTCTTGGTCGTCTTCTTTCATCAAAGCTGAACAGAAACCTGTATAAGATTTAATGTTTGTGAACTGAAAAAAAACCCAAAAAAAACAAACTACTTTTTGAATGTGCACAAAATAAGCCACATAGCCACTCGGTAGATGCTTTTAGTCAAAGTAAACTGTAATATTCACATGAAATACATACATAAGGAAGGTTTGAGGTCAAGTCCACAAAAACACCATCTTAAAAGTAATATAAGACTCATAAAATGAGATTCATGTTAAATGTCTTTTCAAGAGAAAACATGGGATGCCTAAAGTCCTACGGTAACACAGCTTTTCAGCTAAATGTTGCTTGGTGCATCAATGCCACAGGAGCTGAATGAAGGAAAAGCAAAGCACTGGCAGTTCATAAGGTTTCATATTTTCAGTCAGCGAACTGACTGGCTCTGGGACGGCTGCCCACACTGCATTGGCCATACTTAATTACATTATGCACGGCGTGGGGATATTCATAGCATACATGAACGGCGAATTAAAAGGAAAAAGAGACAATATTGCCAGTGTGGAGAAGGACCTCTGACATTGAACGAATTTGGTGATTTATTTAAAAAAGGCACCGTCCTATTAGATTAGCAATGCTAAATTAACGTCAATTTAGAAAGAGGAGAAGAAGTCCGACCTGAGAGGAGATCAGTACGACGGTGGCGTTTGGGAGACACTAGCTTGTTGATGGCATAATGCTAGGTCTGTGTGTTGAAGATAAGAGTGCCATACAGTAGGCCCACGGCCCAATGATGTGTGTGTCTTATGTGTCGGAGAGTGGGGGGAGGACGTGTGTTTGTACACAGATATATATGAATGTATGTGTGTTAGTGTGCGAGACAAATAAGAAAGGTGCTCGACAGCGTGAAGCGACTTATCTCTCATTATGGGGAACAGTGGATGAATAAGGCAGTTGATAAAAGACAAACAATTTGAGAACAGCATCCAGGGCTGAGTATAGATTGTTGAGGTGCAGTTTAAGGCGTGTGTGCGTGTGTGATAGACACGGAGAGGAGTGAAAACGGCATAAAAGTGTTTGCCATAAAACCAGGTTACAGGTTATATCAAAGAGACGAGCTGCAAATGATTGCCTAAGCTCCGACTTTGAAGGAGAAATGTGGAAAATTGATTGTTTCGAGCCTACGCGCCCTCTTTTCTTCAGTTTTAAAGGTAGTATTTGGAAAATGCTCTATCAATAAATGGATATAGCAATCATGGACGAAGAAGAGGAGGAGGGGGGAGAGAAGAAAATGTCCACCTCTCGGAAATTCAAGAGCAGTTTTTCTTTTCTTTTTTCCTTTCGCACCAGCACAATTACCAAGGGAGACGTCTGATTTTTCTCAGGTTTAACTGAATAATGTATGCATACTTTCACTTGGGCATGATGAAGCAATTTTTGGCCTCTACAACCTGCGAGAGCAGGGGTGGGCTTCACTTCCTGCACGTTTGAATAATTCAGGCGGCCAGGTGGAAAGTCTCGGAATACTTGCTGCTATCTTTTTTTTTCTGGAAAAGTAAAAGAGCTGGGTTCTTATTCAAAATGGCTTCGGGACAGATTAAAATGAGCGTGAAGATAAGGGGCAGGAGGGATGTTGTTTTGTGTTAACGTGTGGGTTGTCTGTATTGATGTATCCTTTCTGACACACACATGAAATTTGAATCTGAAGCAGGTTTTTAAATGATTTGAGGGATCAGGAGGTCACAAAGCCCACTCCCTAGACCAATAACAAGTACACAAAAATCCGTCCTTTTCTCCTCAGTCTGCATGTTTTCACCTACATCTGAACATTCAGGTTCAGACCGCCGCTGCGCTCTTTGCACGTCACTCTGGATAGGAGCGTCAGCTAAATGGCTAAAATGTAAATGTAAAATGACAGGCCCTGGAGATCTCCCTGCCCTGGATGTGTGTGTGCGCGCGTTTTCCATGGAGTTCAGGTTTGCCCTTGATAAAAGAGAAAGAAAAAAGGAAAATATATTTGTGCCGAAGAGGAGAAAAATGAATAGAGGGATTTGGCGTCACAAAAGTGTGTCTGACAGGTTGAAGGGCTGGAACCGTGAGCGAACGGACACCTTGGTGGGTTTCCTGAAGTGGCGGCTCCCGAGCAGATATGAAAGGGGAATATATGATATTGGGAACATTGCAGGGTTCAAGACAGGATGTGCAGAATTTGCAGAAACGAAATCACAATGTTTCCTCTACCGAACAAAACCTGACTGAATATTTTTGTTCTGCAATGGTATGTCCATGATTTAAAAAGTTAACACCGGAAAATGAGCAATTACTATAAAATGGAGGTAGTAAGTAACACGTTAACTGCCTGTATCCTCTGTATTCCAGAGATATAACATGTATTTATTGTGTCCCACCTCGTTGCTGCTTCTTGCTGACACTTAAATTTCCCTGTGGGATAAATAGACCCTGTAACTAGCAGAGGCCCTGCTGTTTCAACACACGAGCACACTGAGCTATCTGAGAAAAGCCCAGGTACTAGTCCCTGCAGAACCTTCGAATTACTTCAAATCGATGCAGTAAAATAAAGCAAAATGCATAATAATGCGTTAGCTCTCCAGTGGGAGTGCAGGAAACGGAGAGAGGAGGATGAAGAAGCAAAGGTTTCCCAGGCCAGGCAGCAGTCTCGGTTTTTCTTGTCTCTCTCTCGAACTCCTAACGCTCCCCACGCTGCTCGCTCCTCTCGCTGCCCTCGGTGGCCAAACAAAGAGGAGGATGTTTGTCAGAAAAGTAACGAAAATCAATAAAAGCGAGACCCCAACACCAACCACCTGGCCAAAGGCTCACGGTGTTCATACACGCTGTTTTACGAGTGCAGCTCCTTTCCCCCCCCACAGGTTTTTCCTTCCTACGCTAGCCTGAGCGGAGAGGAATGGGAAGGCGGAGGCTGGGGCGCCACACGGGAGGCCCGAGGAGCGGCTGGGCTCCGCCCACAGTGTTGCCTGCGGGCCCGCTGCTCGGCTTCGGTGTCGGGGCAGGAGGCCAATAAGGCAACACAGCAGTTGGACGCTATTACCACCGCCGCCACTACCTACGGTTAGTCTGAAGGCATTTAACGCGGCGGCTGTAAAGTCCGAATCCTTTCTTTACTTCGTTTCCGTCTTTGGTGCTAAGCAGTCGATGCTGAAGTCTTGCCAGCGATTACTAAGCGCTGTATGAACTCCATTCTGCAAATAAAAGGTGGGTGAAGCGACTCATGAGTTTCGGAGGGTTTACTCAAGTATCAGAAAACAAATTTTTACTTGAGCACTGATGTTACAAAGTTTTTAAGGACTCTGTAGAAATACATAACACAAACTGACCTAGGATTTTTTTTTTTTCCTGAATTTCTTGCACGTTCTCCCTGTTGTACTGCTAACTTTTAAGAAGTAAAACTTATCTTGAATTTCTTAAGTTTCTTTGCTTATATCATTTTTTTTTGTTCCAATGTTTAAGGTCATATAGTATTTTGTTGGGGCCTTATTTTATGCTAGATTCAAGAATTCTTACCAGGTCTTCTTTTTCTTACCCTACTGGCAGATTTCGCCACATTACACAATATCCTGCCTGTTTGTTAAAGGGAATTTTGTGCATTGGGATTTTAACACCACTTGCACCATACTGACCCTGAGGTCTGCATGCTTTTATTCCAACCCAACATTACAACAGCTGATTTCACTTGTTAACACATATTCAATTAGATAGAGAAACCTCCATTTCAACATTCTGTCGAACGGAAAACCAGCTGGAACGGATTTAAAGATGAGCTAACCATAAAATAAGGGCTTTGAACGTTTTGCCTAAGACTGTTCTGTCCTTTTTCATTTCACTTTTCCTCCTGTGGCTCTTATGTGGCTTTTATTTCTTCACCAAGCAAGCTTGTATTGCACATTCTTGCTTCCAGAAAGCAGGTATTTTAGTTAGAAATCCTGTCCCACAAGCCATTTCAGTGGAGTGCTCTCTGACATCATTTATGCTGGACAACAACATCAGATGAGTGGCTAAAATGAAAATATGACTCAACGCTCCCTCCCTCTCTCTCATTCTGACACACTGTTCTGGCAACATATGGCAAAACAACATAAAACCCCTAATGCACTCCAACTGTGGCTCGCCCTAAAATGCTGCTGCACCCTGTAAAGAGAGCACTTGTTTCCTCCCACACAACACGAGGGCAACTTAATCTCAATTACACCCAGAGGTGAAACACTGTTTCACTTCCCCACCTGTGTGATTGGCGAACAACAGCGAGCTGAAGTCTTTAGGAGCGGCGCTGCCCTGCTCTCCTCGACTCCACTTACCCGGGGAGAGGAAGGAGCATTGCGGTTGAGGTCAGCAGAAACGGCGGCTGAAGCCGCACGGTTCATTCCTGCCACGCAATCTGTATTAAAGCGTCTTAAAGGAAGGGCTTTAGTGACCAGGGAGTGTTTTCCTTCCTTTTTTTTTTTTCCACAGGGTTTTGACTCTGGATAAGCGACGCCAGCAATGAGAGAATCCCTTGGATACTGGCGTGCTGCAGCAGAGGCCCGCCCGCGCCGACACCCCGTCAGGACCGGCCGCTATAGGGGTCGCAGCTACTGCCCTCGACCTCGGCGCGGCGTTGGGGTATAGTCGTAACAATGTCGGAGGTGGTTATGCCAGAGACCTGTACGTGATACTTTCCTGGCTCTGCCGTGAGCAGAGGAAGACTTAGGAGGTGGGTTTATTTGGTGTGGGTTTAGCCATTTCCCTACCTGATACTGGCATTACAACACTTATTTTCAACTGCTCCATGGCTTTTTGCACTTTTAACCTCTCAGGAAGTGTTCACTAAGCATGTTGACTTGTCTAGTTTCTAGTTAAACCATTCCTCATTTTGAAAGAGGAGCTGCCCTCTAAAACCACCGACCTGTCTTACAGCAGGCACTGATTATCAAGGGGAACCGTGTGCCTTGCTCAAGGGCACCCCCAGGCTCAAAAGATATTCCTATTGAGTCAGTTTTGTCTGTGAAGTGACGAAATCAGCAACTGGAATACGGATATTTTGACCCGTTTACAGTAAAAATCAATGTTTTTTTATCGCATTTCTCAAAATCCAATGTTAGTTTTCTTGAAACCTTTCTCGTTTGAAGGTACAAGCCTGTATTTCCGCCTGGCAACTTCCAATTCATCAATTTGCTTCTCTCGCTCTAATTTGAGAAAATTGTTTGCGCTGTGAGCATATCTTATCAGCTGTCTATCGTTTATGTTCATTCCATTAATGAAAAACACGTTAAAAGTTGCACTATCGCTCCTCTTGTGTCTTTTAAAAAAAGGTTAATCTGAAACACGAGACAGCAAAGAAAACGTGGTCTTTGCCGAGTCATGGAAAACACACAAAGCCAAAAGTTTGGATGACTGTGATAATGTATCATAAAGTCCCTTTTAATGCAGTCACCCTTTTTCATGTCCAACTTGTCCCATTTGTGAAATCTGTACTCATTAAACCCTCTGCACCTCCCACCAGCAACTACAGAAGAGAGAAAAAAGTCGAGCACGACGCCTAATTGCATTCCCCCTCCACTCTTACCTGCCTCCCCTCTCGCTCAGAGGAGTGGGGGGATGGGGGGGTGAGACAAGGACAGCCATGTGTGTTTGTATTTTAAATAAACATGACCCTTGTGGTTTCTCCCAAGGCGAGACACGAAAAAAAAAGAGAGATGCCTAAGTGCGAGAGAAAGGGAA
>NW_024401407.1:0-1000 GCF_016859285.1 Xiphias gladius
CAAAGAACTTTTAAATCCTATTACAGTTTTTTCTTTACAGTATTTTTGGAGTGTTGTTCTCAGAAATCTGATAAATTCAGGCCCTTTGTTTTACATTGGCTCATTTTAGAGACACTCCTTTATTCCTAAGAACGCTTTCATAAGATTTGAATTTAGGTAAGTATTTCTGCTTTTAGCCACGATGGAAGAGCTTTTGATTTTTGCGTTCGGGCATAT
This sequence comes from Xiphias gladius, assembly GCF_016859285.1. NCBI lineage: Eukaryota > Metazoa > Chordata > Actinopteri > Istiophoriformes > Xiphiidae > Xiphias > Xiphias gladius. Next base: position 217 of record NW_024401407.1, read on the forward strand.
TTGCCTTTTTAAAATCGACAGTTGATAGCAAAGAGACAGACGGGAAATATGGGGAAGAAAAAGAGAGGAGTCTGAAATCAAACTGGGAAGATTGCTGTTACACGTATATGGCACTTGTCTTAACCACTCTGCATCCACGGTTGGTTGTGAAGTTTTCATATGCAAAAATGATGCAGCTGTAACTATATCTCTGGTCTGAACAGAATTAACTCTCATCAGGCAGGTACACACATGTCAGGAAATGGAGGGTTTGGTGTGACCAGGCTGTGCACTAACACTAACTTCTCCTACTGTTGTCTACTTAGTTAAAACACTGCTTGAGCAGGGAAAAGAAACTGCTTGGTTGGCACGTTCAGAACTCACTTTTCAAAAACTCATCTGCCTTAATCTTCACAGGGAATTGACTTTCGGGTTGTCAGTCTACAGGAGGTAGCCTCTTCCCTACAGTTCCCCAGTCTGTTGTTGCATGAGTTTGGCGTTATTAGGCTGAAGGGAGAAGGCCGAACACAACAAACTTAGTTCTATCATCAGCAAGCTTCTGACATATCTGGCCCAACATCAAACACCTGGCACCGTGTTACCAATGAGCTTCCTAATTAATAAGCAGTGATGAGAAAAATGAATTAGCAGCACCTGCTAGTGTTTTTTCTGGAAACTAGCAAATGTCACTTGAGTTAAATGATCAGTTTCTTCCATTTGATTTTTTTTTTTTTTAGATCAGGCATTTTTTTTCTTCTGCATGGGCTTGTATTATGACGGCTGGATTAAAAGCCTTCATAAAAAC
>NW_024401408.1:0-1000 GCF_016859285.1 Xiphias gladius
TAATGATATGCAACCTCTACGTTTGCCAGGATACTGCTTCTTGGTAAAGCATCCTCTGCAAGATATCAGTCTTGATAAGACTATGAAATTTGGAGAAAGTATCAAAAATTTTTTTCTCGAAAACCAGGTTTTCAGTTACGTCACTATGAAAGAAAAATTAGACGACTGTATGAAATGTACCTAAAATGAATTTACTGTTTTATCAGGTCCTGTCAAAGCATCACTCTGTACTTACCAAAACCTCTTAACAGTATTTCAACAAAAATATCACACAGCCAAAGCACGGGCAGAAAATTAAACCCAAATGAACTCTAACTAAAATGCGAATGTAACGATAGAGCAAAATCACGTGAAAATAAAAAGAAAGGCGATGGTAAAAATTAAAAAAAAAAAAAAAAAGATGGAAGACATTGGCATGGCATCCATGAAGGGGGTGACTAGTTTGGTCCATTCACCTTATCTTTACCCTGGGAAAAGCTATCAGCCTCTCTTTCCCAGGACGAACTGTTATCAGTTCCAAACGGTGCAGCCAGAGGCTGGCTGCCCCCCTTCATCTGGCTGTTGGGAGACGTTGCTTTGTTTCCACTGTAAGCACAAAACCACGGTGACATACGATGTGAAATTACTGCTCGCCACTCATCACACAGTGGGAAATTCTGGCTGTTTTGTTAGTGGTCTACGTGGCACTCAGGAGCATCAAGAAGCATTTTTACAACTTGTGTTTTTTTATTACTCGAGTTGGCCCATGAAAAATTGAAAGCAGTTCATCAGGTATTCAAATCAAACCCAGAGACATGTTTTTCTTTACAGATGCTTGACTCTCTCTACACTGACACTATAAAAAAGATTTTACTTGTGAGTCCATCAATGTGATGAAAAACTAGGCTCTGGGTAAAAAAAATGTGAAGTGAGTGCGGGTTGGGAAACTGACATTAGAAGTCCTGCGGGGATTTGAATCACACACAAACCCATCGTCTCACTACGTGGCGATGCATCTTCA
>NW_024401409.1:0-3000 GCF_016859285.1 Xiphias gladius
ATGCTGCTTGCACAGTAAAATGATGACAAGTGACTGCATGTTTCTGTATTTCAGGGACACAAAAACAACAGAATTGTGTGGGGCGCAGAAGAGAAGAGAAACCTTTTGCAGAGCAGCAACCTAAGAATCATTTTTGGCCCTTTTTACACTAACAAAACCGCGGCGGCTGTGGCCATCAGTATGCACTTTCGCATGTGGTCGCAGCTGCAGGGTTGCTGTCTCAACGAATGATCGTATCCACCCCCGCAGCCGAAAACGCACACACCTCTAACATCCCTTCAGAGAGCAGGAGCCCTTGATCAAAACAAATAATTTTTCACGTCACTGGAACCACAATGCATTAGGACAAACACTTTTAAAATTCACTAGCTCGATCTTCATACAACCAGGGAGGGAAACTAACACCAGCCACCAGCCAAATGCAGGTGAATCAAACATTTAGCAAGTTAAGCTGTCTCTCGTTTTGGGTTCTGCAAGTCAAACTAGCTGGTAAAGTAACAAAACCAAAATGCTAGTTTCCTACCCTGCGTGCAACTTGTCTTTCAAATCGAGAAACAACAACAACACAGAAATAAAAAAATACCGCGAGCACCGACACATCTACTCAACAAAATCTGCGTGAATTCTTTTTACAAATTAAAGCAAATAAATAGAGTGGACTGTACCTGTTGCATAAACACGAGTACAAAACCTAAGAGTCAGTGAATGTACAATAAATGCGAGTGAATCTGAGAGGGGCGGAGTGGCGTGTTCGTGGATTTGTGACACCATGAACCAGTGTTAGGACGACCCCCTTTCTGAGAACCTGTAAGCACTACTCCAGATCGTCCGCATCCTCCGTCGCAATGGTGCTGGTCTGTTCTGAAGTCACACCTAGAAAAAACAAAACATCACCACGTGAAGAAGAAAAATCATCTCCAAAATGTCTATTCTTAACTTTTCACGTAACTCCTGTACAGTCGTCTGCAACTCCATAATGAAACAACTAACCAGTACATCGGAGATGTTTCCTGGCCACATTGGAGGGATGTGGGAGGTCTTGTCTAGCCAGTAGGATTAGGCAGCCGTGGCTACCGTTGTTAGAATTACTGCTGCCTTAGCCGCTATCAGCTGCTAGACTACTGTCACGCCCCAACATTTAGAGCACTCTTAAGTAAACCGCCTCACATCTCCAACACTGAATTAAACCCATGACATGAACAAAACCAGAGAGCGAAACGTTTTTAAGAGAAACTAACAGAGCTTGTAGCCGGGGCCCCCTTTTTCTGCTGTGATGTTAACCGTAATGACATAGCACAGTAATGTTTGAGAGTCGCCATTATGCGTACATTATACAAAATTTTAGGAAGACATTCCAGCGTCGACGGAATGAGATGATTTGACCCTATCTACTGCCTAGTGGATATACTGTAGCTCAGGATCCTGTATGTACAAAGTAAAGAGGCATGTGTATGCGGACAGTGACGCTCACGCCGTAGCCGCTTGCTTACACAAACGCAATAATGGAGAACAAGTGTTTAGTGAGCTTTAGGACGCAAAATGGTTTGTTATATGCTTGATTTTTAAAATACTGTTCATGTTGGGATGTGCTCTAAAAATAAATCTATAGAAATCAGTGTATAAACATGGTCTGGGTTTTTTTTTCTTTTTTCCCAAAAGTTTGGAACATGATTTCACGTTTTGTGAAAAAGCTTGAAATCTGCAATAATCTTATGTGCAGCAAAAGAGAAACAGCTAACTTATTTTGTGCAGAAAGGGATTAGCAAACACATTTACTAGTCCAAATACAGGGGCTGAAGCCTACTGTACTGTGTATCCTAAAGAACCTGTAACCAAGCCCTGTGTCGTACTTGAGGCATCGTCGTCATTAGGAGACTTCTTCTGGTCCTCCACATAACCATGACTCAGAAGCTTGGACATGCTGACTGGAGGAGCCTTCTTATCATAACACCTGAAGAGGCGACAGGAGACAGCGACATCACTATGACTTCACTCACACTGTAAATTAATTGGAGACTCACATATCTCACAAAACCTTTTAATGGATTGCTTTTACTCCAAACTATTCACGGCGCACTGTACAAATATTTGGACAAAGGTTTTTTTTGTTGTTTTTTTTAAATCAAGAAGTGACAATATTGTTTAAGCGCTACATTTAGGGCAGATTTATTTGAAGGTGTTGACATAATAGCTGAAGATGGCAGAAATCACTTTTAATATTTTGCCCCCAATTTTAGGTGACCAAATGGGAAAAAAAAAATGTAAATCAAGTGTGGATATTTAATATTTGGTTTCAAATTCTTCAAAGATGGACTACAAGAGATTTACTCACGTCCTCTTGTATTTGTTGGCTAGGGACAGACCCTCCAGCTGATCAGCAGCACCATCAGGAGACATCTGTAGGATGGCAAAGTTACAAAAACTCCTGGTAACACGGTTACACGGCAAGCACAGTTACAATCTGAACTGATTCCAAACCCATTTTTATTAAACAACAAATGAAAATGTGGATAATTCTGACCTTAATGCTGCAGAGTCATAGCAAGACTGAGTCACTTAACTTTCAAAAATGCAGGTTAAATAAGCGAAACAGATCTGGGTGATACAGCAGAGGGTGAAGTGATGAAAGAAAACTTGAAAATAGTCATGCAATGAGAATGACTGAAGTAGCTGCCGTGAACCAAAACACGCTCGAACCTGAACAGCAAACTATATAAATTTACACGCACTCACTTTCCTCGGGTCAACTTAAAACATTTTCCTACAAAAGAAAGCTCATCTTAATCCTACGGGTAGCCAGTTAACAACAAATGTTACATTTTGATTGGTTACCCCCCCCCCCCCCCAACATGTACATTGGCATATCTACATTTGATGAATATATATCCTAAAAACAGGGCTCTCTTAGTCAACACGTAATGGCTTAAAACATAGCAAACACTGCTGCTTTTTCGCGTATTTTTTGTTCACGTAAACATTATACTGGATTAGGTTTCACAA
>NW_024401410.1:0-1000 GCF_016859285.1 Xiphias gladius
AGTACGCTGAGTTTATAGGCTCAGGCTTTACTTGGTCATACCATCGGATTCCCTCTCAAATGACATAAAAACAGAAAGAAACGGAAACGTTGTTGGATTAGTTGGATAAAATCCTGTATTTAAAAAGAAACAAGCACATTCACATTTCAAAAATACAAAAACAGTATACAGTACAACACATTCGGAGTTCACTGCCAAAACACAGCGCAAAAAATGTGCAAAATGACAACAAAGCTGTAGCGTCAGAGCAGACAAACAGTCGTTTTTCTCAGGCGCTCATTTCTGATTTGTCCTCGTGTTTGGGCGGCTCAATCTCCATGGCCATCAGATAACCTGAGGAGCAAGGACCAGACAATAAAATATGTTTAAGTGTTTTAGGGTGGATTTTCCTTTAAAGAAAACCCCAAAATTGAAATTAAAGCAGTGTTCAACACAGATTATTCTCTCTCACCCTCAGTATAGTCGGTCTCAGGTCGCGTGGCGATGAAGATCCAGGCCAGGCCAACAAGCAGCGCCACCACCAGGTTGACTGTCACCCAAGGGTGGAGGATCTGGTGCTCTGACCCCGGCGGCCTAGAGAAGAAGACGGAGAGCGTCAGGTTTCGTTTCCGGGCTTCACGATTAGAGAGAAACCTAACGCAAAATCGTTCCAGCGAGCGCACCATAACGTTGTGTTGAAGGCTGGGTACAGGTTGATTCGATCGCTGGTCATCTGCTGGCTCAAACAGAGGACCAACGCCGAGAAATACACTACAGACGGGAGAAAAATGAATAAAGAATGTTAACTGAAACCAAACAGACACCAAATAAAAGCCTTGTTAACCCTCAACAACCCATGTTCGGAGGGTGGACTTTAACTTCATTGGATGATAAAGACAGCGTGGACTCACAGAATGAGGCGAGAGCGACGGGGTCCAGTGTGATGAACTCCTGCAGAGCCATGGAGCCTTTGGCCAGATTCACTCTGAGAAGCAGAGTAGGTTTACTGCACACACATGAT
>NW_024401411.1:0-1000 GCF_016859285.1 Xiphias gladius
GACACAAAAAGGACGAGTTTCATTCAAAATCTGGACAAACGGATGGAAAGTTATTCACCTGCTCTTACAAAACCCGTCGCTGAAAGTCAAGCACATCACGAGAGGCTATTTAAGTCATGGACACTTACACAACAGCTGAGCCGGTTTGGATTTTAACAGAGCTTCTTTTTTTTTTTTATTCCCCCCTTTTTTTTTTAGTTATAGCGTAAAGACATCCAAGATAAAAACCTTACCATTGTCTTCCTGGCCATTGCAACCCAAGAATCAAGTAAGAGTGGAGCACAGCCCCACGTAACATCCTGGCTGTTAAATCCTCGGCTAAATCTGTGCCCTGCCAGGACTGAGGATTACTCGGGGCAGAGGTCACACGGTTTTTTGTTTTGTTTCCCCCCCCACCCCAGACGTGTTTTGTTTGTGTGTCTGCCAGTGTGAAACGTCAAGGAAGAATCTGGTTTAATCTTTCCGACGACACCCGCGGAGACGGCGTATAAACATCAGCACTGTGTACTGTGCTTTACATTGTCCCTAAACACACCCAGGACAACTTGTAAAGCTCATTCCATCGCTTTTTCAGGGGTTTTTTTTGGGTGACAATCAAGGAGTAAAAGTTTCTTTTACTTTTTTTTTTTAGGGTGAGACATGGTTTTAATCAGATATAACAGGGAGTCGGGCATTTTCATCAATGAGACTTTTTACTGGCTTTCAGTGGGATTGTATTGTGACTATATGCTTCTATATGTTGTCCAAATTAATGATTCCATACAACTGTAATCAAGAACTGACAAACTGAGTTTGGGACGTTTTTGTTTGACGTCGGGACTTTTGTCTGACGTACTGCATACCGGTGGCTGAGAGCTCGTTGTATTTAAAATCATTTGAAGTTGTTCTATTTGTCGCTGCTGCGTCACGATGTACATGCATGTCCACACGACATTGTTATTTATACAATAAACAGTGTTTTGTTTTGTTTTGAATTCATCACTTGAGTACTTTTTCAACT
>NW_024401412.1:0-4000 GCF_016859285.1 Xiphias gladius
CTTTTTCAGCTGCTTTCTGCTTCACACTTCGACACACATACACGTTTTTAGGGCTGCAACAATTAGCTGATTGGTCGACCCGTTGGGTGACTGACAGGAGGGACAGTGTGACGTAAATACACCTGATTTACACTGCCTTTATTCTCAGTGTGGTGTATCATCTGGCTTTGGGAACGTTCTTCAAACTGAGCAGCGATGAGAACAAGCCCTGGCCTCTTTAGCTGCACTGACCCAGTCCATCCTTACCTATCGAAGGCGGCCACAGTGCTGATGGCCAGCAGCATGTAGAGCAGGCACTGGGAGGGGTAGGCCAGGCTGTGGTACTGCTCCAGCAGGTTGGACAGGGCGGTGAGGTGCTGCCCGGCCAACATGTACACCACCACGATGTTCCACACGGCGTAGCCCGCCAGGAAGCCGTGACAGTACAGACCGAACACCCTGATCCAGATACAGAGGAGAGGAGAGATTATAATTAAAGGGAGACCAGATGCCCGTGTATGTTCCGCTTCGTACATAGAGACGCTTTTCCTTCACCTGAAGCCTTCGTGCACTCTGAGAGAAACGTCTCTGGTGGTCCAGAGCGGCTGAATGTGCTGGAAGTCCGTCACGTTGTCCATCTGGTCGCTGGTCTTCCTCCAGTCTGAGCGCTCCGCTGCCTGGAAGCGCTCTGCGTGTGAACACACACACACACACACACACACACATTTCAGCCAGTATTTCCACTTCGGCCGTTTGACGGCCTCGACCACATCACCTTCCTCTATCGTTACTCACTGTTCCTCTCTACAAAGACCTTCCCCACCGGTTGGCTCTGACCCTGCGGGGCCGAGAACAGGGAATGCTGGGGGATAGGAGGAGGGGTGTCGGTTATAATATCGTCCTCTTCTACGTCCAACTCAACGGGAAGCTGCGATTCCACGACTTTTGACTTCCTGAAATCACAAGATTAAAGGTTATTGAGAAAAATCAATACATCATCCTGTAATTTACTGTCACATTTTTCTCTCACTAAGTCGTATTTTTTGAATTGATTGTCTTTCATAACTATGCAAATTATTTGAACGCTTTTTGTCATATGTGCTTTGGTTTGGTCATAAAAAGCCCACACATAACAAATATTGAAAGAAAAAAAGAGAACAGAGAAAAAAGATACAAATTCGACCCAACATATCACATCGACATGAGCAAACAGAGAACATAACATGAAATAAATCCAACGATAAACAGAATATAACGCAAACAAGGTGGGATGGATAAAGCTGAAGCCTGACACATTCATTCTGACTTTTTAAGAACTTACAAATGAGCCGATATACGAGCTAAAACGATCAGTCAAATTAATCGATCAGGCGATCAACAGGAAATTATTTTGATAATCCATGAATCATTTTAGTCATTTGTCAAGCACAAAATGCCCCCAAAAATGTGACCGTTCCATGTTCTCAAATGTGAGAATCTGATGCGTTCCTTTGGCATAGATGATTGTAAGATGAGTGTATTTGGGCTGTGGGAAACTTTAAGGCTTGTTTTTCACCATTTTCTGACGTTTTTTAGACAAATCAAGTCAATCATCGATTAATGGGGAAAATAACCTGCAGATTAATTCATAATGAAAATACTAGTCCTAGAAGACATAACATTATTAAGTTGTGGGATAACTCCATTAATTCTTACGTTCTTTGGTTTTCATTGTTTCTTACTTTTTCTTTTTGGGTTTTTTGACCACTTCTTCTGCATCGGTGGTCTGATCCGCCGCATCTCCGTTCACCAGATCGGCTTGGTCGTCTTCAAGATCTGAAACCGCCGACACAACCGTGAATTTACACGACTTTATATGTCACGACGAAGTTCTGAGCTGGCCAGGATGTAGTTAAACCCTAGTTACCAATGCACAGATCTGCCATAGTGCCCGTTGTTTTTATCCCGATCAAGCTAGGGCACCTGAGGGTTAGTAGCTCTAGAAAGCAGAGAAGCAGCAGACACAGGAGGGATATGTTGTCTGATTTTACCCATAGCAGCGGTTTTCTTTTTCTTCTTCCTCCTCTGTGGGGGTGCTTCAGTTGTGGGTTCAAGGGAAAGATGCTCTCCGACGTCAGACGCCCTCCTGCTGCCCAGGCTTCCCATCTCCACCCCCTGATCTGAAAAGGAAAGATGGAATTAAGAAGCCGTATGTGAGTGTTGACATTTTATTCTGAAAAATTGTTTTTTGGGGGGGGGGGGCTTAAAAAAGTGGAGGCAGCTCATCTGAAAACTGAGTTGCGCTGATAGGTCCAGCAATTACTGCCTTGCAGTAAACGTTCTTGGCGTGATACTCATGTCGTCTAGATTACAGAGTTACGTTTCAGTGGTGTTGTTTTTTGAAGATTTCTCGTCTGAGAAGTGATTCAAACCCTCAGTCTACTGCGAACGGACCTCGAATTGAGTTACATCACATCAAAGCCTTTCTGTGAGAAACGACAGTCGGCAAGACTTTCAACAGAGAGAAGACAGCGTTTCTGCAGTTAACAGGACAGAATAAACAATCCAAGTACGAACTATTTTGACTTAAAGTTTGCAACGAAGTCCAATGGTGACCTCTTGTCCATTATTTAAAAAAACTATTTCCGACACATTTACAGTGACAGATGGCAGCAAAACAAATCCCCAAATATCTTAAGTACCAAAAGATAATTGTCAAGTCTGGCAGGATTAAGGGGCGAGACCTTGTATGTCTTCGGCGAACTATCCCTTTAAACCTGTAAGTTCAGGTAATTAACGTTTGGGTTTGACAGACGAATTAGATGCCCCGCAGACGCAGACGCTTTGTGTTTCGTACCGTCCATATCGTCGACTCCATTCGTCTCCTTTCGCGCCCTCTTCTTCTTATGTTTTGGTGCTGGCACTTCTCCTGCACGGGAAGATAAACAAACGGAAAGTTAAGTTAAAAATGAGGTGGAATAAATTGTAAACACTGTAAAGCTATTCTGTACAAGTCCTCACTCACCAGCTGTGTCTTGACTTCATGTGTCGGTGCATACAAACAACAAAAAACGAGAAAAAAAAAGGTTTGAGTGTTCAGCATAAATAGTGTGGATAAAGATAAAATGATATCACAGTCACTGTTATCAAGAAACAAATTTAACCTACCTCAGCATCGTGGGAAGCGTCCGCTGCCCTCGCTTAAGAGACAAAAGGGGAAGCAAAAGTCAGTTTTCTTCTTTGTTTATTTATGTTCATTTTTACAAATAACCCGAATAAAAAACTAATTTCCCGCAGCTGAACTTTTCGCATCCGTGATTTTCCAAGCTTTGGGCTGGGTTCCGGTTAAACCTCAGTCTTTTTAATGCCTCTTTGATACCACACCCAATGCAATTCAATACCTGTTTCACGGCAACAGTAAGAAAAATATCAATGAAGACCAGTAGGAATAGTGGTAACTACATTATTAACCGAGAGCATGAACTTATTGACATTTATATCACACTTTATATCACCAATAATTCCAGCGAATATCACAGATTTGTCATCAACCATGACCTTGACCTGGTTAAGAAGCAGAAAACACATGGATTAACCAATAAAAAAATAACTATATCAGTTCCACATATGGATTTTACATAAGGTCATAGGTCTAGAAGAACAGTACTGGGGATTTTCCAGCCAGTTCGTGATAAAATCACAAACAACAGGCTAGAAAAAAATATTTAAGACCATAGTAAAGGAAATTTAAGACTTTTTAATATCTTCTCAGAATTATTTTTGAGGAAACTGATGTTCATGCTTTTAAAAACGTTTTCAAGACCGGCAGATACCCCCAACTTTTTTTTACAAGTCGATTCCAGCCACTGTTTCCTTAAACTATTTATTAAAAAAACAAAAACAAAAAATACCAAACACTAACACAGGAATCAATTGAATTCAGTGCAAAATCTTACAAGTTGACCTATTATACTTCTACTGAGGGTAAACCGTAGTGTAAACACATCTACCAAAATATCTCTCCTGGGAAACAACGAGCCCA
>NW_024401413.1:0-1000 GCF_016859285.1 Xiphias gladius
TGTAACAGAAAGTGCCACGTTGGAACTCCAATTCGGCAGCAAACGCACATCCACCACGATTCCTCAGATCAGGCCGCTGACTTGTTGATATCCGACAAACTGCCTAACTTTTACTCACTTGGAGTCGTCTGTCCAGTCGATGCAGGTGGTTTCGTCGTAAGGGCCGTAGTAGCTCTTGTCTAACACGAAGGCGTTAAACTCCCGCTGCTTCCCGGGAGCGTGGTACATCAGAGCTACATTCTCCTTCGTAACAATGAACTTCCTGAGAGGGGAAAAAAAACAGTAAGTTCAGCATCATCGTCTTGTTCCATTTGAGGTGAATGTCTCAGAAAACAGTTCTAGTAAAGTAACAATCAATTCAAATAAATGAAAGGAAACCGGCATCGAGCAAAAAGCATGATCTTAAGACACATTAATGTGTTTTTACACAGTATAGTTACATAAGTACACACTGATGTGTAGTTATGTAACTTCCTTTCGGGGTCCGAGATCGAGCTGCTCACCTGCCGTCAGGTGAGAAACGGATACTGCTGACAGGCTTGTGAAAGTGGAAGTGATGAAGGACGGCTCGGGTGATGAGACTGACCAACAAGGCTGCGCCATCTGTACGACACAAACGTGAAAACACACAGACACACGTATGGATTTTTGTACGTTTTTCTTTTTTCTTTTGGCAACAGTACACTAAATCCTGTTCAAACTCTTATTTTCAGATTATCGCGTGAGAGGAAACAGTTTTATTCAGCTCAGCGGAGCCTCTTACCTTCATCCACTACTATCGCCAAGTTTCCATCAGGAGAGAGACCCACACACGCTATGTTCTTTGTAGCGGAGACAGGTAACGTCTCAGACGTGTTGCTTGAAGACAAAAAAAAGGGACATGTTTCAGTCTTGCTTTGGTTTTTACGATGTCTTAAAGTCAACTTAGCTTTCATTTTTCAGGAAACTGTGTATCTAAAAAAAAAAAAAAAGATAGGTTTACTTTAGTTTGTTCACTTTC
>NW_024401414.1:0-1154 GCF_016859285.1 Xiphias gladius
TTGTTCATCATGTGTCTTTGTTGGCACCTGCTTTCAAAGTAGTCAGTGTCCTCCTCAACTCACCTCACTGGCTCCTTCTGGATAAGAAGAACGAAAAATCAAACATTTAGCTTGTACATCTGCACATCTTGGGCCCGGCTTAAGAGCTGCACCTGACCCAGTCACTCCACACCGCCTACCCAGCCCCACTAATATCTTCCTTTGTTATAAAAACACTCAGTAAATGTGATCTGTCATTCAAAAGTCTCTGGAGCTCCCAGCAGTTATCAGGACCTAGTCTCTCTAAGGACAACCTTTTTCATTAAGGTGCATCAAGCTAGTCTCATTCCCGTTACATGTACTGCACCTCTAACCATGACACCTGTTATTACTATAAGAAAAATGGAGAACGCTGAGCAGCTGGGACAAAAATCCACAAGAAAAAGTCCCTGTTCGGGAGTTGCAGAGTCACAAGCTGGTAATATACTACATGCTACCTCAATTTAATGCTGGACCGCAGTAATTCACACGTCACCAAACATCTGAAGCAGATAATTGGCTCTATAACGAAATAATGTGCAAGTCAATAATTAAGTTGGTGGGCTGAATCAATTACATTCAGTTATCTTTTACAAAACAACTCTACACTACTGCTGCACGATCTGTTGTCATCGGCAGATTAACAGGCTAAGGGGCCCAGAGCAAAAACTGAGCTGCTGGGGCCCATTAACCTCCCCTTCCTCCCAGTCTCTGTGCAGTTCATGTAGTTTCGTTTTTACATGCAGTAGCGCCAGGGCTCAGGGTTGTTGTGTTGCCAGTCAATTAAACACAAGTGAATTTAGGAATATGCAACATATAAAGCACAAAACAAAACTAAAGAAGTTTTGAATGATTTGACACGGACATGTGGGACCCCAGGAGCAGTCTACTGCTGTGTCCAGTTGATATTCCAGCTTTCGCTGTTACAGGCCAGCGCCTGTGAAAGGTCGACTTAATGTGGCCTGTGGAGTTGATCAACAGACTACAAAGGGAGGAAGCAGAAGAATGTCTCTTGTTAGATGAAACAACACCCTAACAACTGGGAGCTAAGATTTAGTAGAAAATATCAAAAGGGGGAAGGTTCCTGTAAATTGTGCTCCAACTTAAAAAAAAAAGATACCCAGTGTTAAAAGGAT
>NW_024401415.1:0-2000 GCF_016859285.1 Xiphias gladius
CAGGTGTAACCACCTTCCAGGTTGGTGTTTGTCAAGGGGAATCAGCCAAAACAGTGGGGGCTGAAGACTGGCCAGTATGGGGATTGAACCCATGACCTTGGTGTTATTAGCACCATGGTTTAATCAGCTGAGTCTTTTCATCAGTGGGGGTTGAAGACTGGCCAGTATGGGGATTGAACCCATGACCTTGGCGTTATTAGCACCACGCTCTAACCAGCTGAGCTAACCGGCCTATATTTATGGCTTTTTTTTAAACAAAAATTATTCCAAATCTTATCTTGGGCAGGAGGAATAATAGTGTGGCTGTACAGTCAGGTGTAACCACCTTCCAGGTTGGTGTTTGTCAAGGGGAATCAGCCAAAACAGTGGGGGCTGAAGTTTCATCAGTGGGGGTTGAAGACTGGCCAGTATGGGGATTGAACCCATGACCTTGGCGTTATTAGCACCACGCTCTAACCAGCTGAGCTAACCGGCCTGTATATAAGGGTTTTTTTTAAACAAAATTTATTCCAAATCTTATCCTGGGCAGGATGAACAATAGTGTGGATGTACAGTCAGGTGTAACCACCTTCCAGGTTGGTGTTTGTCAAGGGGAATCAGCCAAAACAGTGGGGGCTGAAGACTGGCCAGTATGGAGATAGAACCCACGACTTTGGCGTTATTAGCACCACACTCTAACCAGCTGAGTCTTTTCATCAGTAGCTGAGTCTTTTCATCAGTGGGGGTTGAAGACTGGCCAGTATGGGGATTGAACCCATGACCTTGGCGTTATTAGCACCACGCTCTAACCAGCTGAGCTAACCGGCCTGTATTTAAGGGTTTTTTTAAACAAAATTTATTCCAAATCTTATCCTGGGCAGGATGAACAATAGTGTGGATGTACAGTCAGGTGTAACCACCTTCCAGGTTGGTGTTTGTCAAGGGGAATCAGCCAAAACAGTAGGGGTTGAAGACTGGCCAGTATGGGGATTGAACCCATGACCTTGGCGTTATTAGCACCACGCTCTAACCAGCTGAGCTAACCGGCCTGTATTTAAGGGTTTTTTAAACAAAATTTATTCCAAATCTTATCCTGGGCAGGATGAACAATAGTGTGGATGTACAGTCAGGTGTAACCACCTTCCAGGTTGGTGTTTGTCAAGGGGAATCAGCCAAAACAGTGGGGGTTGAAGAGTAGCCAGTATGGAGATTGAACCCACGACCTTGGCGTTATTAGCACCACACTCTAACCAGCTGAGTCTTTTCATCAGTGGGGGTTGAAGACTGGCCAGTATGGGGATTGAACCCATGACCTTGGCGTTATTAGCACCACGCTCTAACCAGCTGAGCTAACCGGCCTGTATTCAAGGGTGTTTTTTAAACAAAATTTATTCCAAATCTTATCCTGGGCAGGATGAACAATAGTGTGGAAGTACAGTCAGGTGTAACCACCTTCCAGGTTGGTGTTTGTCAAGGGGAATCAGCCAAAACAGTGGGGGCTGAAGATTAGCCAGTATGGGGATTGAACCCATGACCTTGGCATTATTAGCACCACGCTCTAACCAGCTGAGCTAACCAGCCTATATTTATGGCTCTTTTTTAAACAAAATTTATTCCAAATCTTATCTTGGGCAGGAGGAACAATAGTGTGGATGTACAGTCAGGTGTAACCACCTTCCAGGTTGGTGTTTGTCAAGGGGAATCAGCTGAAACAGTGGGGGCTGAAGTCTGGCCAGTATGGGGATTAAACCCACGACCTTGGCATTATTAGCACCATGCTCTAACCAGCTGAGTCTTTTCATCAGTGGGGGTTGAAGACTGGCCAGTATGGGGATTGAACCCATGACCTTGGCGTTATTAGCACCACGCTCTAACCAGCTGAGCTAACCGGCCTATATTTAGGGCTTTTTTTAAACAAAATTTATTCCAAATCTTATCTTGGGCAGGAGGAACAATAGTGTGGACGTACAGTCAGGTGTAACCACCTTCCAGGTTGGTGTTTGTCAAGGGGAATCAGCCAA
>NW_024401416.1:0-8000 GCF_016859285.1 Xiphias gladius
TGTAAACTAATTTGGGTTTAGGCTGTTTCACTGAATCAAGACCAAATGGACAACAGCAGTTTCAAAGTTATTATTTAATCCCTACACACCTGCAAACTCGTGCATCTGTTCACGGATCTTGCTTGTAAACGTTTCGCAGAATACGGCCACTGCAAATTATACCGCAATATGTAGGTAAATTAAAAAGTGTGGACATTAGGGAAAAGTCACACGAAAAACTCAACGACCGTGGTGCCATGTTTAATCTCGTGACACCGGATTTGCAGGCAAAAGGGACTGTGCACAACATCAAGATGTCATGTCGGGCAAGACCCACAGGCGACAGCACTGGCCATGCCCCGTTTATGCTGTTTACTGTATACTGACTTACTTTTTCAGGTCGAAGACAGAGACTCTGTTTCCGACCGGACTGATCACGGCGTTGCCATCTTTAGAGAAATTCAGATTTCCCTGGCGATAGACTGCTCCGAGCAGGTTGGAGAACTGCAAAGAATACACAGCGGATTTCTTTTTAAAATCACTCGTAAGTTCCTGTTTGTGTCCGAGGAGAGAAAAAAAAAAAAAAACTTCAATCGGCTCACAAAACAGTAACATGTTCTGGTTGTACTCAATCAAACAATGTCGCCAAATTCTGTTTGTTATGATTTACGTGCGCCGAACTTAAGTGTGGATGCCAACACTTTTACTGCAATCGCCTCAAGTGTGCTGTGTGATTTATGCCGTTAGCGCTGTGCAGTCACACAATAAATATAGCAATTTTTGAACGAGGTTTGGTCTGACGTTCTCTCCCATGCACTCAAATGTCGCCAAGCAGAACGACACGACCGAAGTTAGCTAACAGTAGCGTACTTACCCTGTAAGCAAATTTCATTTTAATAAATATTCCTTAATCCTCATGCATATATCTTCTTTTTAGTTCTTTAAACATCCCCGTGGAAGCAAGAGTATAAGCTGCTACTACTACACATGCTTCTTCGTCCACACGTGTCTGCGTTTTGTTGACACTTGACGCATCCGGCCTGACCCGCGCGAAGACGCGACACACACAGCGACCTCTGGCAGCAGGGAGGGCGAACGACTCAAAAGGAAAAGCCTGGCACGTCAATCTTTACTCAGGACAAAATCCAGGCCGAGAAGAAGAAGAAGAAGAAGAAGAAGAAGAAGAAGAAGAAGAAGAAGAAGAAAACATGCATGAGAAAATGACCGGGAAATTAAGACATCATGTGCTCAATGTGTAAACACAAAATCAGATGTTTAGTTGAGTCATCAGTAAAAACATTTTCCTCTTCAGACCCCCTTAAAAAAAATCCCCCATTAGCAACCTGTATTATAAACTGAGTTTCATGGTATGTCTGTTGTACTTAGTAGTGAGAAAAATAGTGTGCTTTATGTTTGCTTACCTCAGATTGTCACAAATATTCATTTCTTAGATTAACAGAAAAGTTAAATTAATAGGTGATTCAAGTGCGTAACTTCTAAAATATGTACACTCAAGGGGGTTTTGCCGCTGCAGCCTTCCCTGGTCCGGCATGAGCAATGAGCAACCCTTTAGGTAAATGCTGTTTAACTGACTCTCACAGGTGAACACGGTGATGTATTTAAAGCAAGTGACTAAAGAAAAAAACAACAAGACTACAAGACTCACAATCTTCCATCCAAGTAAATGTAAGTATCGAGACTCATCCAATATGCACACACCCATTTTATACGATGAAATCAAAAACGTCCAAGCTCAAAATGAATGCCACGCTTGGAATCGAGCAAAACCAGGCCATCCTTTCTAGTTGTTTCGTCACTGGCCTTCACATGACCCCCCCCCCCCTCCGGTCCATTTTTTGAATAATTCAATCCTCTGGCAGCTACAGTGCACACACAGCACACGTGTGGAAATGGGCTGGTGCCAAAGGTAAACTGAAAACGACACTGTACATTACACCACAGAGTGAGAGATAACACCAACTTCATATTTATGTCTTTCCCTGGAACAGTTGGCTGCTGCTCAAATAATTGCTTGCGTTGTTTATACTGTCAGGGATGTTTCAATTTGTTGCTAATGTACTAATGTCCAGTTTTCATGATTTTTATTTTAAAGACTACAAGACTCAACATCTCAAAAACAGCATGGTAAACAGTTACACTTGTAGCATCTTGCACCACCAGAAAAAACAACCTTCAAACAAAGCTGCTCCCAGGTGTAAAAATTTCTCTTTTTCACCTGAGCGCTTTGTGCCAAAGGTCGAAACAGGGCACCACGTGCAGGCGGACATATTTTTGGCCTCCAGTTGAGCACTCCAGACAGCCGTAGACAGTTTCCCGCCTCTGGTTGCCCATGCCGCAGAGCGCGCAGGGGCCCTTGGGGATGTTGTGCTTGAGGAGGTTGACCCGTGTGTGGGTACTCTCCCTCAGATAGGCGGTGGACACGTCCGTCATGCTGGCAGCTTTCTCGTAGTAGTCGGTCACCATGTCGTCCATGTAGGTGTCGGAGTGGGTGAGCTCCTCAAATGTTCGGTCATCTGCACGAAGGTTGGATAGAGCAAAAAGTGTGGCAAAAATAATGACGTATTTATTATGTAGTAGATGTTATTACTGTACCTGCCCTGAAGGGGTTTCCATAGATGATCCCAGACAGGAACCGGCGCAGTCTACCCATGGAGAACCGACCGATGAAGCCACCGAGCTGCTCCCTGATTTGCTCCCGCTCAAATCCCCCTTGAGACTCCGGAGCTACACAAATATCTGACGCAGAGGAAGAAAATATCAGAAAACAGCTTTCATGTTAACTCAGCTGTTATGAATGTAACTTTGGGCAGAAATAAAGGTATATTTTCAGGGTGGAATTTGTTGCTGCAACGAATGATCGTGAACACCTTTTGCTGAAACCTGAGATTGATGACACACAGTTCATGCTGTAATATCTTCTCCTATTATAGCATCTTCTTTTTGGCTCCCTGCTTCTGATAGGAGCTGATCATGAAATGCACATGGTTGATAAATGCTAAGGACTGGCCCGGTTGGACCTTGGCATTATTAGCACCACGCTCTAACCAGCTGAGCTATCCTGCCTTCTACAGTGAAAGCAACCTGGAAAAATTACCTAATTTTTTTCAGGAACTTGCTCAGTATTTCAAAGTTAGTGCTATTCTCCGAAATATATCTTTTTATGTGGTGGAAAATGTTGACTGTTTTCTCTAATTTTATGTCAATAACGCAAATGTAATGACACTGTCATAGTGGGAAAAGTGGTCCCCACAGCTTGATTCCTCCATATTCCAACCACGAAGGGACTTGAACCCTCAGTCTTCTGATCCGAAGTCAGACGCCTTGTCCATTAGGCCACGTGGTCACGTATCAGACTGTGTTTACATTTCAATTACTTATGCCTCAGCTGACACATAGGAGAGCGCTATTGTTTGGTAGTCGCAGAATTATTTATTGGAAGGTTGAAGATACCAGTTTTATTGGGGAATCAGGGGGAATCAGCCAAAACAATGGGGGTTGAAGACTGGCCAGTATGGGGATTGAACCCATGACCTTGGCGTTATTAGCACCACACTCTAACCAGCTGAGCTAACAGGCCTGTATTTAAGGGTTTTTTTTAAACAAAATTTATTCCAAATCTTATCCTGGGCAGGATGAACAATAGTGTGGATGTACAGTCAGGTGTAACCACCTTCCAGGTTGGTGTTTGTCAAGGGGAATCAGCCAAAACAGTGGGGGCTGAAGACTGGCCAGTATGGGGATTGAACCCATGACCTTGGCGTTATTAGCACCACGCTCTAACCAGCTGAGTCTTTTCATTAGTGGGGGCTGAAGACTGGCCAGTATGGGGATTGAACCCATGACCTTGGCGTTATTAGCACCACGCTCTAACCAGCTGAGCTAACCGGCCTATATTTATGGCTTTTTTTTTCAACAAAATTTATTCCGAATCTAATCTTGGGCAGGATGACCAATAGTGTGGATGTAGAGTCAGGTGTAAACACCTTCCAGGTCGGTGTTTGTCAAGGGGAATCAGCCAAAATAGTGGGGGTTGAAGACTGGCCAGTATGGGGATTGAACCCATGACCTTGGTGTTATTAGCACCACGCTCTAACCAGCTGAGCTAGCCAGCCTATATTTATGGCTTTTTTTTAAACAAAAATTATTCCAAATCTTATCTTGGGCAGGAGGAACAATAGTGTGGCTGTACAGTCAGGTGTAACCACCTTCCAGGTTGGTGTTTGTCAAGGGGAATCAGCCAAAAAATTGGGGGCTGAAGACTGGCCAGTATGGAGATAGAACCCACGACTTTGGCGTTATTAGCACCACAGTCTAACCAGCTGAGTCTTTTCATCAGTGGGGGTTGAAGACTGGCCAGTATGGGGATTGAACCCATGACCTTGGCATTATTAGCACCACGCTCTAACCAGCTGAGCTAAAAGGCCTATATTTAGGTTTTTTTTTTTTTAAACAAAATTTATTCCAAATTTTATGTTGGGCATGATAAAGAAAAGTTTGGATGTACAGTCAGCTGACACAGTGGATGCTAAAGATCTGGCCAGTATGGGGATTAAACCCACAAACTTGGCATTATTAGCACCTCACTCTAACCAGCTGAGTCTTTTCATTAGTGGGGGCTGAAGATTGGCCAGTATGGGGGCTGAAGACTGGCCAGTATGGAGATAGAACCCATGACTTTGGTGTTATTAGCACCACACTCTAACCAGCTGAGTCTTTTCATCAGTGGGGGTTGAAGACTGGCCAGTATGGGGATTGAACCCATGACCTTGGCGTTATTAGCACCATGCTCTAACCAGCTGAGCTAACCGGCCTGTATTTAAGAGTTTTTTTTAAACAAAATTTATTCCAAATCTTATCCTGGGCAGGATGAACAATAGTGTGGATGTACAGTCAGGTGTAACCACCTTCCAGGTTGGTGTTTGTCAAGGGGAATCAGCCAAAGCATTGGGGGCTGAAGTCTGGCCAGTATGGGGATTAAACCCACGACCTTGGCATTATTAGCACCACGCTCTTAGCAGCTGAGTCTTTTCATCAGTGGGGGTTGAAGACTGGCCAGTATGGGGATTGAACCCATGACCTTGGTGTTATTAGCACCACGCTCTAACCAGCTGAGCTAACCAGCCTATATTTAGGGCTTTTTTTAAACAAAATTTATTCCAAATCTTATCTTGGGCAGGAGGAACAATAGTGTGGACGTACAGTCAGGTGTAACCACCTTCCAGGTTGGTGTTTGTCAAGGGGAATCAGCCAAAACAGTGAGGGTTGAAGACTGGCCAGTATGGGGATTGAACCCATGACCTTGGTGTTATTAGCACCATGGTCTAATCAGCTGAGTCTTTTCATCAGTGGGGGTTGAAGACTGGCCAGTATGGGGATTGAACCCATGACCTTGGCGTTATTAGCACCACGCTCTAACCAGCTGAGCTAACCAGCCTATATTTATGCCTTTTTTTTAAACAAAAATTATTCCAAATCTTATCTTGGGCAGGAGGAATAATAGTGTGGCTGTACAGTCAGGTGTAACCACCTTCCAGGTTGGTGTTTGTCAAGGGGAATCAGCCAAAACAGTGGGGGTTGAAGACTGGCCAGTATGGGGATTTAACCCACGACCTTGGCGTTATTAGTACCACGCTCTAACCAGAACCAGCCTATATTTATGGCTCTTTTTTTAAACAAAATTTATTCCAAATCTTATCTTGGGCAGGAGGAACAATAGTGTGGACGTACAGTCAGGTGTAACCACCTTCCAGGTTGGTGTTTGTCGAGGGGAATCAGCCAAAACAGTGGGGGCTGAAGTCTGGGGATTAAACCCACAACCTTGGCATTATTAGCACCTCACTCTAACCAGCTGAGTCTTTTCATTAGTGGGGGCTGAAGATTGGCCAGTATGGGGATTGAACCCATGACCTTGGCCTTATTAGAACCATGCTCTAACCAGCTGAGCTAACCAGCCTATATTTATGGCTCTTTTTTAAACAAAATTTATTCCAAATCTTATCTTGGGCAGGAGGAACAATAATGTGGACGTACAGTCAGGTGTAACCACCTTCCAGGTTGGTGTTTGTCAAGGGGAATCAGCCAAAACAGTGGGAGCTGAAGACTGGCCAGTATGGAGATAGAACCCACGACTTTGGCGTTATTAGCACCACAGTCTAACCAGGTGAGTCTTTTCATCAGTGGGGGTTGAAGACTGGCCAGTATGGGGATTGAACCCATGACCTTGGTGTTATTAGCACCATGGTTTAATCAGCTGAGTCTTTTCATCAGTGGGGGTTGAAGACTGGCCAGTATGGGGATTGAACCCATGACCTTGGCGTTATTAGCACCACGCTCTAACCAGCTGAGCTAACCGGCCTATATTTATGGCTTGTTTTTTAAACAAAATTTATTCCAAATCTTATCTTGGGCAGGATGAACAATAGTGTGGCTGTACAGTCAGGTGTAACCACCTTCCAGGTTGGTGTTTGTCAAGGGGAATCAGCCAAAACAGTGGGGGCTGAAGACGGGCCAGTATGGAGATAGAACCCACAACTTTGGCGTTATTAGCACCACACTCTAACCAGCTGAGTCTTTTCATCAGTGGGGGTTGAAGACTGGCCAGTATGGGGATTGAACCCATGACCTTGGCGTTATTAGCACCACGCTCTAACCAGCTGAGCTAACCGGCCTGTATATAAGGGTTTTTTTTAAACAAAATTTATTCCAAATCTTATCTTGGGCAGGAGGAACAATAGTGTGGACGTACAGTCAGGTGTAACCACCTTCCAGGTTGGTGTTTGTCAAGGGGAATCAGCCAAAACAGTGGGAGCTGAAGACTGGCCAGTATGGAGATTGAACCCACGACTTTGGCGTTATTAGCACCACACTCTAACCAGCTGAGTCTTTTCATCAGTGAGGGTTGAAGACTGGCCAGTATGGGGATTGAACCCATGACCTTGGTGTTATTAGCACCATGGTTTAATCAGCTGAGTCTTTTCATCAGTGGGGGTTGAAGACTGGCCAGTATGGGGATTGAACCCATGACCTTGGCGTTATTAGCACCACGCTCTAACCAGCTGAGCTAACCGGCCTATATTTATGGCTTTTTTTTAAACAAAAATTATTCCAAATCTTATCTTGGGCAGGAGGAATAATAGTGTGGCTGTACAGTCAGGTGTAACCACCTTCCAGGTTGGTGTTTGTCAAGGGGAATCAGCCAAAACAGTGGGGGCTGAAGACGGGCCAGTATGGAGATAGAACCCACGACTTTGGCGTTATTAGCACCACACTCTAACCAGCTGAGTCTTTTCATCAGTGGGGGTTGAAGACTGGCCAGTATGGGGATTGAACCCATGACCTTGGCGTTATTAGCACCACGCTCTAACCAGCTGAGCTAACCAGCCTGTGTTTAAAGGTTTTTTTTAAACAAAATTTTTATTTAAAATCTTATCCTGGGCAGGATGAACAATAGTGTGGATGTACAGTCAGTTGTAACCACCTTCCAGGTTGGTGTTTGTCAAGGGGAATCAGCCAAAACAGTGGGGGTTGAAGACTGGCCAGTATGGGGATTTAACCCACGACCTTGGCGTTATTAGTACCACGCTCTAACCAGCTGAGATAACCAGCCTATATTTATGGCTCTTTTTTTAAACAAAATTTATTCCAAATCTTATCTTGGGCAGGAGGAACAATAGTGTGGCTTTACAGTCAGGTGTAACCACCTTCCAGGTTGGTGTTTGTCGAGGGGAATCAGCCAAAACAGTGGGGGCTGAAGATTGGCCAGTATGGGGATTGAACCCATGACCTTGGCATTATTAGCACCATGCTCTAACCAGCTGAGTCTTTTCATCAGTGGGGGTTGAAGACTGGCCAGTATGGGGATTGAACCCATGACCTTGGCATTATTAGCACCATGCTCTAACCAGCTGAGCTAACCGGCCTATATTTATGGCTTGTTTTTTAAACAAAATTTATTCCAAATCTTATCTTGGGCAGGATGAACAACAGTGTGGATGTACAGT
>NW_024401417.1:0-5000 GCF_016859285.1 Xiphias gladius
AGACAGCACAGGCTGTCCATCCTCACCTGTCGTCCTCTCCTTCAGCATGCGGAGTCCTAAGGCCTGCAGCAGCGGCGGCCATGAAAGCACTGGCCTCAGCTGACATCCCCATGTGGGCCAGTGTACCAGCAGCACTGCTGGTCTCCGCAGCCCCCTCTCCACCTGCTGCCACCCCCAGCCTGGGCAGACTAAGCAGGCCCTGGTGGTGGAGCAGAAGCTTCTGGGCGTCCTCCAGCTGTGAGGTTTTTATGGAGCTCCCTCCTCCAGGGACCTGGGTGAGGGTTGTGCCTGGGGTGAGGAGGGGCTGGAGGTCAGCCTGCAGTGCGGTCAGAGGCATGTAGGGGGTCCCATGGGTGGGCACTACTGGGACTGTGGCAGTGGAGGGGGGCTGGACTTGTGACTGTGGGTGAGGTCGAGGTTGAGGTTGAGATTGAGATGGGAGGGTCTGTGGCTGCCCTCCAACAAAAGTTGCTGAAGCAGTTGGGGCTACCTGACCTTGATGGGGAAGCTGCTGAGTAATGCTGACTGGTGGCTGCGCTGTGACCCCTGGCACTGATGTTATTGAGATTCCTGTTGTAACATGGGGAGGCTGGACCTGGGTCTGGAAGGGAGCAGTGGGCTGGATGAAGTCCGGCTGACGGATACTTCCTTGGGTCATGACCCCTGCAACTAGCTGAGGTGATGGGTAACCTCCCTGGGTTTGAGCCTGGTGGTGATCCACACCATAGGGCAACTGCTGGGGCATAACAGGAGGAGGCTGACTTACACCAGCCTGTGGTGTCACCTGTGGTGTTGCTGTAGGGAGAGTGACAGGGGCCACTGGTTGTGGCATGTGAGCTCCACCAACGACCTCCTGGGGCGAAACATAGGTCAGAGGAGCGGCTTGGGCCAGTCCCTGTGGTGGGCTCTGCATGGCTTGTGGACTAGTGAAGTCCTGGCTCGGCGGCTGATAGGCCTGCAGTGTATGAGGTGGCTGTACAGCAGGTATACCTGGACTAATCCCAATATTACCTGCCTCCGTATCTGCAGCCAACTCTGCACCTTTTGGTGCCTCGGGTGCAGCTGGTTGAGCAATCTCCTTTTCATAATACTCAGTACATGTCCATCTTCCTTTCCGGAAGGGCTCAGAGTTAGTGTCTAGCTTGACCACCCTAAAACGAGAGCCAGTAGCTGTCTGGGTTTGGGTGTGCTGGGTTTGAGTGTTGGGGGCAGCAGCAGACAGACCTGTTCCTCCTCCAACAGAAGCTACTTGCCCACTCACACTAGTGTTGTCAAAACCTGCAGGCCCAGTAGGAGGAACTGCAGCAGAAATGGCAGCAGACACATTAGAAATGTTCAAACTACCCTGTAGATGTGGATCAGTGGATGTCCCTCCCACAATAGGGGCTAATGGTTGGGTTGTCCCACCTGCAGGTTTAGTGTTATCCAACACTGATGGCCTCTGGGACTGGCTAGGCCCGGCTTTGGAAGCCATAGCTGGGCTGGAGCTAGCCAGCGGAGCAATGGGAAGAGCTGGCAAGGTGGGTTCACCTCCTCCCAAGCTATCAGAGTGATGATGATGGGCCTGGCTGTGTTGCTGAGGACAATAATGATGATGAATGTTCCCATTTACCATAGAGGTGTGCTGATGAGACCCCTGAGGGATGGAATGAGGGTTAAGAGGCTCGTTGGGTGACACAATTCCGGGTGTGTCAACCCCATGGAGACTGTTCAACGTCTCATCAGAGGAGCTTCTCTCCGGCACACCTGTATCAGTGGCCCTGGACACGGAGACATCCAGCATATCAGAGGAGGAGAGGTCTTCAGTGTGTGACTCATCCATATCATCATAGCTCTCAGTGTCATCTGCTAAACTGTTGTTGCCGCTGACATTGATCTGGGCTGAGGTGACACTTGTTATTTGGAAGCCACTCTTCTTTTTCACCTGAGCGCCAGCCACTTGGGACGGGGGCTGGTGGTGGAGTCCGGGAGAAGAGGATCCAGCCTGGGTTGGATTGTCGTCGACCGTGTTTACTCCACTGCCACCGGCTGCGGAGACGGCAGACGCACCGCTGCTGCCCCTCCTGTAGTGGAAAGCCGTTTTCCTGCTCCCGGTCCCAGGTGGGTCTCCAGAATAGTCCTGGTGGTGCATCTTTACTGTCAAGGAGTTAATGAGGGCCAAGAAGTGGCTGACGGCTGTTTGCGCTACCTACTAACTAACACAGATGCTAGCTAGCTGGGTCAGCTGCAGTACCGCGATACTAACGAGCCATAAGAGAGAAGTCAGATGATTTATGTCCTTTAAAAAGCAAGCTAAATGTTCCGAGATGTAGTTAGATAGAAATGCTAGCTTATAAGCAGTGTCCCTCTTCCTAACTCAAGTATTAATCCAACTTCAGAAATATAAAACCCACTGTATTCAATGAAGCAAATAAAATAAACAAAGAATGCGAAATTCGGCTAGTCGTTGGTTAGCTTAATGCTGTGTTGAGTTGCCAGTAGCGATTAGCCACGCTCTTCTAGAACTTGTACCTTTTCACTAATAATTACGATTATTTTGCGGACATTAGTGTTCACAATTAAGCACAAATAAATAAGTCTAGTCCCAGCTAATTAAGGTGCACTCAGGTGGTCTTCAGAGTGAATGTGGAAGCTTCCTAGCTGGCCGGTGAATGTCGCAGGAAAGCATTCGTCGCATCCATTCCTCTCCCGGACGTCGAGTCTCCTTTTTCCCCGAAACAAAAATGAGCCTGGGGATGAATAAACTTCTCCTGTTATCAATAGGCAGTTGTGTCTGAATAATATCCGTCTTTGTAGTGGTAAAAAGTGCTCGCTAAGTCCATCCCGGGGCTTCTTACCACGTCCGTGTTTGCTGTATCATTGCCGGTGAGCAGCAGCAGCAGCAGCTAACGGGCTGTCAGTCTCAGCGGAGGGAGGAGGAATGCAAACACAGCGAGTGCGCATGCGCGTCTTTGCCCATTCCTTTCGCCCGGTGTAACGTTCAATATCAAATGTTAAACCGGAATTTACATAATCCAGTCATTCGTGTTTGGCAAGGCGACTTTTTTCTTACAAAGTTCGATTTGTTCAAATATTAATAGTTTTTTCTCAGCTGAAATTTTTATTTCGACAATTTAATATTACAAAATCGACCTTTTTTCGAAGTACTTATCACTTGAACCAAATGTCCATGCTCTGAATGTCCGTTTTACAATATTTACTGGGCAAGTGAAGGCAGCATGACGCTCGGGGTTGTTTATTTTTTCTCGTTGGACCCTACTGTTTGGGAAGTGCTACTATATGCAAGCTGTATAAACCAAACAGTATTGATTCCTGTCTTTTATTCTGCTCTTAGCATTGATATTTTCCCCGTTTAGTTGCTAGTTATTGGTTGATATATGACAGATTATACATTTTTCTAATTTTTGCCCCTATACACACAAATCATAAACTTTGGTAAGACTGATTTTCCTAAGAGGAAATACAGTACACTTTATTTTAGAGAAGGTTCAGCGTCTATTTTTTTGTATTCAAATAACCTTTTGAATTACAGGATAACAAGCCAATCATTGCTGACAGCACGTCATGCAAAACAAGTCCCGACACAAAGATTAAGTTGAACCACCTCCTCATATAGGACCAGCTTGTTTTGCCTGTTGGGTAGAATCAGCCAGCGGCTAGAGGCTCCATACAAATTACTATACAAATCCCCTTCTACAGATCTTGCATAGCAGCAACCCTTTCATATTTTGATCTACCTGTTTGTTTTTCTGCCTGCCTTCTGGTGACAGATTTTCGTGTTAAAGAGTAGGACGGCAGGTATGACTGATGTGCTGCCGGAGTGAAGGCAAATCAATGTCAATGAGACTTGAGACACACCTGTCTGAGCACCTCCAACATGTCAGCATCACGGCTATTCATAAAACACATCACATGCACCTGTAGGGGCGGGTGAGCTATGGGAAAGTTCCACTCTGAAGTCTGATTCCAAAGGTTGCGTAATGTTGAAACCACATAAAGTAAACAGAGAAATATAAGCCATGCTTTCTGTAAACATTCAACCTGAATGTCAAGACTGTTCCTGGACAGCATCGGCGTCTGCTGATAAGGAGTTCTGACAGCATTTACTTCGGATCAATGCAAGAGTTATATCAGCCTCTACTTGAATTTAAAATGAATTATGTGAAAAAGCTCATAATCACAGGACATTTTCCTCTTGCTCAATGGTGATTTACTTCTTCATCAAATAAAGTAAATAATCAATTATATTAATCATATAATCATATTACAGAAATTGCAACAAATGGCCACTGACAAGAAGGAAACAATTTCTATAGATGAAGAAATATCACCATAAACTATACAGGCTCTCCGGGGATTTTATACCTTCACTGCATTTCTGTGAGAAAATCTGTTCTTTGAGAATCATTTTATCACTGTTCATATAAACGACTGGAAGAAAAACACTGCACAGCTGACAATAAAATGTATCTAATGATAATAATTCTAACAAATTATGCTTTTGGGATTATATACAGAAGAGCCCAATTTTTGTCTAAACTCCGTCAGATGTGTAGATCTAAGTTTGATGTCATTTGTGTAGCCAGTTTGTGGTGTTTTTGAGTTAGATTATATGGTAAGGTGTTCCCGTTATTTTATCAACAAAATAAACAAAATAACACACCATCTTTAACAGTCTGCAGTAATGTGGCACTGAAACTGTTGGTTATCCACGACACAGTGGATGAGAGTAGTAATCACTGTAGGTCCCTACAGGAAAATTAGTGATCCCACACAGGAAAACAAAAACTCCACAGGTTGATTTCATTATAAACTCAGGAGGGACCCTGTCCTTGGTTAAATCTTAATTTTCATAGTTATTTTTGCAGCAGAGGAGGAAAGTGTTCTTTTTGTCAGTTTCCAGATGTTCCTCAATTTTGATTACTTTTTGAGTTTTAGAAGTTAAACATGCTGAAAATTAAAACAAAAATGTACACTGTACATTTACACAATTATGCATT
>NW_024401418.1:0-5000 GCF_016859285.1 Xiphias gladius
TATACACTTGTACTGTCTATCCAGACAGACACCCTGTGCGAGGGTCAAACTCACAAAAACTAACGAATAAATTACCCTGTTAAGTGTCTGCCAAAGATCAGATTAGCTGAAGACTCAATACTTCTCAATCTTGTTCATTAGACTTCGAATCCACAGAGTAAGCAAGGTATTATCCCACACCGTCCGCCTTTTCAAAGCTATGGCACACATTGTCCATGTGTAGCCAGAACTACACTACTGTGTAGTGGACGATCACTAGACTTCACCAGACTTCATATTATTTTGGTGTAACGCAGCTGAAGTGTTTCCTCCGTTCTCTTTGCCACTGCTCAATCTAAACAGTGGACAGCACATACGACTAATGTATAGCAAGAGAGATGCCCGTGTGAGGTCGAACTCACGACCTTCAGATTATGAGACTGACGCTGCCTACTGCCAACGAGGCCCTTGTTGCAGGAGAAATTGACGAGAAAATTCGCCAAGAGTTTTCCATGTAAATGCATACAAGTGACTACTTCAATTCACACAAAAACATGGAGGCAAAGCCTGAAAAAATGCAGATACAATGTGTATCTCTGGAGCACTGCTGTGTCCATCACTGTGTCCAAACGGTACAGGGAATGTACTGTCTATGAGAACTGACTGTTCACTTATCGTCTAATATATCCCAGACCTGGACATGCTCAGTTGACGTGGGGACCGTCAAGACAACAATGAAGACAACATGAAACAAATCAAAAAAGCATGTATTTGTGATTGTGTAGTTTTTTGTGGCGTTAGTAAATACAATTCTTGTGTAACAAACCATATTCACAGGAGAGGCTTTGCTATCAAAACGTGTAATAATCCCGAAAAATCAGTTGCATTGGCCGGGAATCGGACCCGGGCCTCCCGCGTGGCAGGCGAGAATTCTACCACTGAACCACCAATGCTCACGTGAAGGGATTTGTTTACCGCTGCGCCGACGAGGCCCACTAAAGGGGCCTGTACTCAGCCTACACTGTTTGCCGGATGGTCAAATGGCTTCAAAAAACCCCTCATCCCACATCTTTCCGACGTCAGATTACGAGGGGGGGTTCTGACCATTACTGTACCTTTCTACAGTCAGACATTCACACCCGTTTCTCGTCGTGAGTGGCCAGCTGTGCAGAGGCAAGAAAGCAGGCAGAGTTTAAACTTCTCTCAAGCTGACTTAAATAACGAAGGTTTTTCCATGGGCCTGCGACAGTTTGTTATAGCCACATCATGCCAAACCATACGTCCTACGTGTATTTTGCCTTCAGGCAGTACAGTAATCCCCAAACTGAAGAGTGTGTTGCACTGGCCAGGAAATCTAACCTGGACCTCCGGCTCCACAAGAAGGCAGATGTTTTCAGCCACCGCAGCAACGATGCCATATAAAGGGGCCAAAAAGAAAATATATTTTTTGATCTGCCAATAAGCCACAGTGTTCACTTGGGCGTTGATAAGGATTTTTAAGGGGGAATCTCTTTAAATGATGTAAAGTTTTCAGGTGAAAAAAGAGAATAAAAAATGTGCATGTGAGAGAGAGAAAGACAATTCATAATGCATATCCAAATAAAGGAGCTAACGAATAAAATTGCTTGTTAAGTGTCTGCCTGGATCAGATTAGCTGAAGACTGAATACTTATCAGTCTCTGTCAGTATACATCAAACCCAGCTAAGGATTGACCTAAGTGATTTGGCATTGTTTTGATTCTCGTTCCCACTGCTCCACCTAAACAGTGAACAACATATACACTTGTACTGTCTATCCAGACAGACACTCTGTGCGAGGGTCAAACTCACAAAAACTAACGAATAAATTACCCTGTTAAGTGTCTGCCAAAGATCAGATTAGCTGAAAACTCAATACTTCTCAATCTTGTTCATTAGACTTCGAACCCACAGAGTAAGCAAGGTATTATCCCACACCGTTCAGCTTTTCAAAGCTATGGCACACATTGTCCATGTGTAGCCAGAACTACACTACTGTGGCCTGCTACACAGGGATCACCACACCTCTGCTAGTACTCTACTCTACCCTGTACTGAACGGTCGAATGGCTTAAAAAAAAAACAACTCATCCCACATATATCTTATGTCAGATTTGGAGGGTTTTTTTTACGATTACTGTACCTTTCTACAGTCAGACATTCACACACGTTTCTTGTCGTGGGTGGCCAGCTGTGCAGAGGTATGAAAGGAGCGGGGGTTTAAATTTCATCTCTGTCTACACAGTGCACACTATATTCTGTCTGTGCAGAGGTAAGTAAGGAGGCAGCGTTTGCAAATAGATGATAAAAATGGATCCTACACTATTTGTTGGAAGGTCGAATGACTCCAAAAAAACCCTCCCCCCACATCTTTCTTACGTCTTAAAATGTGCTCTATTGTCCTTCAAAACTTCTGATTTCTGAACCACTGAAAGTAACAAATGATAATGATGAAAATAATGAGGTAATTCTTTCGTCAAACAGGAGTCAACCCAAAAAACAAAAAAAGGTCAGTTGCATTGGCCGGGAATCGAACCCGGGCCTCCCGCGTGGCAGGCGAGAATTCTACCACTGAACCACCAATGCTCACGTGAGGGTACGTTCTACCATTCCACGTAGAAACCGCACCATCACTGTCCATGCTCGAGTTCGTTTGTGTGAATAGCCCTTCACTCCACCCAGTGACAACATTCAACCTCACTTCATCCAGGCTTGCTCCTTGCAATCACTGAAACTTTCATAATACAGCCAAAAATCACAATATCGTCATGTCGTGTTCAACAAGGAAGGTTTAATGGACGGTAGCATCTCCTCGTTAGTATAGTGGTAAGTATCCCCGCCTGTCACGCGGGAGACCGGGGTTCGATTCCCCGACGGGGAGTGTACAACCTTTTCTTGGTTCTTGGTCTTTCTTTTTAGCCTCCCACCAACATTATCCAATAATAATGGATAAAAATAATACTTATATCTATAATAATGTTGGTTTGTCCAATTGCTTTTTAGCCGAAAATGCAGACAGAAAAAAAGCAAAAAGCTTGCTGCATTGGCCGGGAATCGAACCCGAGCCTCCCGCGTGGCAGGCGAGAATTCTACCACTGAACCACCAATGCTCGCATGACAACGAAATCCGGCTGCACCTTCAAGTACATGCTATTCCACGGACACAAAACAGTAGCTTTATGAGTGTCATGTGAACTCTTTCAAATACACCGCGGTGTTTTTGTTTTTTTTGAGCTACGTCTCAGCGGAATACTAAATCAAACACTATCCATAGTGAATCTGTTCATCCCTACATTGCTGCTCTCCGCAAATTAATGACATGAATTATGAGCAGTAGGCAAAAAAGAGTTATGCGCCCAACGTGGGGCTCGAACCCACGACCCTGAGATTAAGAGTCTCATGCTCTACCGACTGAGCTAGCCGGGCTTGGTGCACCGACACTGATATCTTTTTTTATAACCTCTCACAGCTGTGGGAGAAGATATATTTTTAGACTTTAGACTATTTTTTCTCTTCTTCTCTCCACAGTTCAGCGTACACAAAACATTTACTCATCCTAGACTTAGGTAAAAGTGAGTAACAAAACATGTGCCCCGTGTGAGGCTCGAACTCACGACCTTCAGATTATGAGACTGACGCGCTGCCTACTGCGCCAACGAGGCTTCGAAGGTTCGGGCCACAGGGTGTATTTATATCGGCACCACAAGTGAGACTTCGCACTATGATGACTTTTTTGATAATGTACACCACCACATCGTCCGAGATCCTCAAAACAAACGTGACTCGGACGTGGACACAACATCAACCGATGACATCGATGGCCCCAAAATCGACTCAAATTAAAAAACAAAACAAAAAATAAAATACAGCACAATTCCCTGATACAAACGGAATAGCAAGAGAATTATATGGGTTGTAATTCTCCTCCTTGTCCAGCAGAGGGGGACCGACCGATTACATTCTCCACAAAACCGATATAATCTGGAGGACCTTTACAATGTCGGTTATTCGTCCTCTTGGGAAAAACGGGTCCGTTACATTTCTCAAGGGTACAGCAACACTTCCCAGCGTGAGGCGCCCACTGGAAGGCTGGTGTCAAGGGAAATTATCACAGACGGCGGATGGAAATTTACCGAATGTGCTGAAACACTCAATTCAAATTTAACGTCCCACAACCTGCCCTCCATTGTCACGAGAGCTATTCCGTCGCAGTACTTTAGCTGTTGAGCTACCTGCCGAGCCTGTGGCTTCGGTTAGCTTAAATTTAGCTTTACGTGGAAAATAAAAGAGGGGGAAGTCAAAAAAGCAACATGTTTAATAAACATAGTTGTATTGGGCTGATAGTGACTCACCTAATAGCCGCAAAAAAAAAAAAAAAAAAAAAAGCTTTGCTGATTCGAAAACGTTTGGTTTTTTTTTTGGCGAATTTCCTTCCAACCGTTCTCCACGAGTCAAGTTGCGACTTGTCAGGAGCCGGTAAATTTCCTCTCTGGGTCCCGTCCCTTCACCAGAAGTTGCTGATAAAACCGAGGCTTTCTTTTTTTTTTAAATTATTATTATTTTTTAATTTCCTGACACAAACTTGACACTGAGGCGCGACTTCAATTAATGATCGGCCAATGGGAAGAGGATCGCGACCCCCCCCCCACGCTGGCCGGGAGAGTCTGCCGGAAGCATTAAAATCATTGACGACCACCTCATTGTGGACAGTTTCACTCATGCGGGAGACTTTGCAGGATTGCCAGGGCAGCGCGGGCAGGTTTCATGTGCCAGACATTGTCTCATAAAACGCCGTATCGCGCAGTGTTGCACTACCCTGGAGCGGTGCAGAGGCGAAAATGAAGATTTGCTTAGGTTTGCTACTTTTTCTTTGACAGTGAACGCATCATTGTTGTGGCGTTTTTGATAGTCAGTCGGGGCAGCAAAGGACGCTTGGATGTGTTCACTTGGGCCTCGGGGATTCGGAATGTGCATTTTCACTAGTTTTATGACATTTCATACAGC
>NW_024401419.1:0-31000 GCF_016859285.1 Xiphias gladius
CAGTAGATAGTGTGTAATCCAAATTAAAATGCAAGAATCTATTTGTTACAAATGGAGCTAGAAACGGTCCACGCTGAAAGAAAGATAAAACGGATTTTCTTAGGAATTCATTTTTACATAGAACAAGGATTGGATTTTGCCCCCCATCACTTACACTGAAATCTAACTTTGATTTAATATTTAATGTTCATGTGGCCACCTGACTATTGTATTAAGACAGAATTGAAAAAAATGCAAACCCATCCTTTAAACCTGCCATAACTGATTGAGGGAACAAGCTGTGGACACAACACTGGTATATCATCACCTTTTTCAGTTGACATGGTGAATTTGTTAGCAAGCAGTCGTGTATTTACACATCCAGCAGTCGTGGAGCAACATCAGCATTCATTTGGAGTTTTGTTTCTGGCCACCTAACGAATGTAGTCCAATATTTACTCTCTCTTAGCTCTATGTGGTCTCTACCAAATCCTGTGGCAAATATATGTTTCTTTGGCTGCTAAATGCTCCACCATGTTCACCAGCTGGGATCTAACTGTGTCTGTCTGCTGTTTGCTGCTGAGCAGGTAGAGGACAGTGAGGTTGAAGAGCTTTTTCTCAGAAAACAGCTGCTTGCTTAGGCTGAAAATTAACTATGAGAGCTGTGAGTGTGCACCAAAACAGTTAAGTTGACAGCTAAACAGTGAGCTGACACTCACTATAAAGCTCTTTATAAGCCTTCATCTGATACACTGTTATTATCAAAATATCAACTATGGCTGCTGTCAGTGATAGAAGACAGAGAAGAGATACTTTTTCTGTTTACTAGTCAGTAATTTCATTTTCATTTTTTTTCATTAATGCATAGTTCGCTGTTGTCCAAAATGAAGTTTGATTACTGGAAGCAGAACATTCAAAATAAATGTAAATGTTGTAATTTGCCCCTGCACAATGTCATTTGTCCACACAAAATCCCTCTGCCTCCACTTGTGAAAGGCCGAGTCAAGGTGGGGGTCTGAGTGTGTTTCCATATCCTGGGGCTATCCAGTTGTATACTCTCCCAGGAGGGTCCCTTGTCTTCAGGACATAGTGGTAGAGACTGTAGGAAAACCTGGTTACCAGTCTATTTGCTTTGTGGACGTGGATGGCTTTAACACAGGAGAAAATTCTTTAAATGTTTTCCCTTCACAGGAAATAGCACCGCATGAAATTTATTACTAGAGACACATCTGATCATCTGGTTCATGTCTCAGTTGTGACATTATTTACACTTTGTCTTAGCAACATCTACCACATGAATATCAGCAGATGCCTTACTATGGAAACAGAGACATTAAGACCCACATTAATGATGTGATTTGTCGCAGTGGAGAAACAATGACAGACTTCCCACTTCTTAAAGGGATACACCATCCAAAATCCAGTCAGCGCTTACTACTGGCCAGTTAATGTTTTAGATTTTTGCTGGTGTTAGTAATTCCAGGTGAAACCTTACATGTAACAAAAACATGCCCCGTGTGAGGCTCGAACTCACGACCTTCAGATTATGAGACTGACGCGCTGCCTACTGCGCCAACGAGGCCCCACTCAGTAAGTCCAACAGTTGGTTGTTAACCATTATTATGTAGATTTTTAAATATTGTTTCAGACGTAAGTTTATTAGGCACCCATTGCTACTGGTGTGCTGTGCAAATCTGAGTGATACATGGTAACATACTAGAAATTAACTAGGGAACACCCTGCCATCACAGTTCATTTATCTGACTCTGCATAACCCCAGGCATAACCCTACATAGGGCGAGTAGCAACAGCATCAGCACTGTGTGAAAAAACGCAGCCTCTCAGTCATTTAAATGAGGCCACTGCATTGGCACAGCAGCGGCACCAATGCAGAGGGCTCTGGCAAAAAAAAAAGAAAAAAAAGACACTGTAATTCTACTGTTTACCTTACAAACATTACCATTGGGGTTTAAAATTACTGTATCACACGCCTCCACCACCACAGCCCCTTGCCACTCCTTCATTAGGCTTCCTTCATTAAGTGTATAACTGGTACTTAACTGTGTCCAATACGGTTTGTTGTACTCTTAGTAGCTCTCAGTACACTAAAATTGTCTAATTGTTATATATCAAGCCTTATGTATTTTGCTAGTAACGTCCCCAAAAAGTTTGTTGCATTGGCCGGGAATCGAACCCGGGCCTCCCGCGTGGCAGGCGAGAATTCTACCACTGAACCACCAATGCTCACGTGAAGGGAATTTTTTACCGCTGCATGCTAACATGTGGAAACAAACATCTGGGAACCTGCTTGTTCATACACTATATATATATATTTTTTGTTTTTAAAGTCAAAGTGTGATTGAACATTTCCCTCTGTGCCCTCCCAGCAAAATACATTTCTTCTGTGAAATCTTGCAGGCTCTGTGGCCCTTCACAGAGGAACTGAGCTACGGGAGTATGCAATTTCAGAGGCTTCATGAGTTGGTATGCGTCCCAGTCATCTAAACATTGATGTAGTATCACCACTGGATACAGTGAAGGAACGAACCTGGACATGCTCAGTTGACGTGGGGACCGTCAAGACAACAATGAAGACAACATGAAACAAATCCACAAAGCATGTATTTGTGATTGTGTAGTTTTTTGTGGCGTTAGTAAATACAATTCTTGTGTAACAAACCATATTCACAGGAGAGGCTTTGCTATCAAAACGTGTAATAATCCCGAAAAAATTAAAAGTCAGTTGCATTGGCCGGGAATCGAACCCGGGCCTCCCGCGTGGCAGGCGAGAATTCTACCACTGAACCACCAATGCTCACGTGAAGGGATTTTTTTACCGCTGCGCCGACGAGGCCCACTAAAGGGGCCTGTACTCAGCCTACACTGTTTGCCGGATGGTCAAATGGCTTCAAAAAACCCCTCATCCCACATCTTTCCGACGTCAGATTACGAGGGGGGGTTCTGACCATTACTGTACCTTTCTACAGTCAGACATTCACACCCGTTTCTCGTCGTGAGTGGCCAGCTGTGCAGAGGCAAGAAAGCAGGCAGAGTTTAAACTTCTCTCTCAAGCTTACTTAAATACCGAAGGTTTTTCCATGGGCCTGCGACAGTTTGTTATAGCCACATCATGCCAAACCATACGTCCTACGTGTATTTTGCCTTCAGGCAGTACAGTAATCCCCAAACTGAAGAGTGTGTTGCACTGGCCAGGAAATCAAACCTGGACCTCCTGCTCCAGAAAGAGAAAGACAATTCATAATGCATATCCAAATCCCGTTAAAGGAGCTAACGAATAAAATTGCTTGTTAAGTGTCTGCCTGGATCAGATTAGCTGAAGACTGAATACTTATCAGTCTCTGTCAGTATACATCAAACCCAGCTAAGGATTGACCTAAGTGATTTGGCATTGTTTTGATTCTCGTTCCCACTGCTCCACCTAAACAGTGAACAACATATACACTTGTACTGTCTATCCAGACAGACACCCCAAAGTGAGGTCAAACTCACAAAAACTAACGAATAAATTACCCTGTTAAGTGTCTGCCAAAGATCAGATTAGCTGAAAACTCTATACTTCTCAATCTTGTTCATTAGACTTCGAACCCAAAGAATAAGCAAGGTATTATCCCACACCGTCCGCCTTTTCAAAGCTATGGCACACATTGTCCATGTGTACCTAGAACTACACTACTGTGTAGTGGACGATCACTAGACTTCACCAGACTTCATATTATTTTGGTGTAACGCAGCTGAAGTGTTTCCTCCGTTCTCTTTGCCACTGCTCAATCTAAACAGTGGACAGCACATACGACTAATGTATAGCAAGAGAGATGCCCCGTGTGAGGGTCGAACTCACGACCTTCAGATTATGAGACTGACGCGCTGCCTACTGCGCCAACGAGGCCCGTGTTGCAG
Source organism: Xiphias gladius (assembly GCF_016859285.1). Lineage (NCBI taxonomy): Eukaryota > Metazoa > Chordata > Actinopteri > Istiophoriformes > Xiphiidae > Xiphias > Xiphias gladius. The sequence goes on from NW_024401419.1 coordinate 3,898, forward strand.
GAGAAATTGACGAGAAAAATCGCCAAGAGTTTTCCATGTAAATGCATACAAGTGACTACTTCAATTCACACAAAAACATGGAGGCAAAGCCTGAAAAAATGCAGATACAATGTGTATCTCTGGAGCACTGCTGTGTCCATCACTGTGTCCAAACGGTACAGGGAGTGTACTGTCTATGAGAACTGACTGTTCACTTATCGTCTAATATATCCCAGACCTGGACATGCTCAGTTGACGTGGGGACCGTCAAGACAACAATGAAGACAACATGAAACAAATCAAAAAAGCATGTATTTGTGATTGTGTAGTTTTTTGTGGCGTTAGTAAATACAATTCTTGTGTAACAAACCATATTCACAGGAGAGGCTTTGCTATCAAAACGTGTAATAATCCCGAAAAAATTAAAAGTCAGTTGCATTGGCCGGGAATCGAACCCGGGCCTCCCGCGTGGCAGGCGAGAATTCTACCACTGAACCACCAATGCTCACGTGAAGGGGTTTTTTTACCGCTGCGCCGACGAGGCCCACTAAAGGGGCCTGTACTCAGCCTACACTGTTTGCCGGATGGTCAAATGGCTTCAAAAAACCCCTCATCCCACATCTTTCCGACGTCAGATTACGAGGGGGGGTTCTGACCATTACTGTACCTTTCTACAGTCAGACATTCACACCCGTTTCTCGTCGTGAGTGGCCAGCTGTGCAGAGGCAAGAAAGCAGGCAGAGTTTAAACTTCTCTCTCAAGCTGACTTAAATAACGAAGGTTTTTCCATGGGCCTGCGACAGTTTGTTATAGCCACATCATGCCAAACCATACGTCCTACGTGTATTTTGCCTTCAGGCAGTACAGTAATCCCCAAACTGAAGAGTGTGTTGCACTGGCCAGGAAATCAAACCTGGACCTCCTGCTCCAGAAAGAGAAAGACAATTCATAATGCATATCCAAATCCCGTTAAAGGAGCTAACGAATAAAATTGCTTGTTAAGTGTCTGCCTGGATCAGATTAGCTGAAGACTGAATACTTATCAGTCTCTGTCAGTATACATCAAACCCAGCTAAGGATTGACCTAAGTGATTTGGCATTGTTTTGATTCTCGTTCCCACTGCTCCACCTAAACAGTGAACAACATATACACTTGTACTGTCTATCCAGACAGACACCCTGTGCGAGGGTCAAACTCACAAAAACTAACGAATAAATTACCCTGTTAAGTGTCTGCCAAAGATCAGATTAGCTGAAGACTAAATACTTCTCAATCTTGTTCATTAGACTTCGAACCCACAGAGTAAGCAAGGTATTATCCCACACCGTTCAGCTTTTCAAAGCTATGGCACACATTGTCCATGTGTAGCCAGAACTACACTACTGTGGCCTGCTACACAGGGATCACCACACCTCTGCTAGTACTCTACTCTACCCTGTACTGAACGGTCGAATGGCTTAAAAAAACAACTCATCCCACATATATCTTATGTCAGATTTGGAGGGTTTTTACGATTACTGTACCTTTCTAGTCAGACATTCACACACGTTTCTTGTCGTGGGTGGCCAGCTGTGCAGAGGTATGAAAGGAGCGGGGGTTTAAATTTCATCTCTGTCTACACAGTGCACACTATAATCAAATGCTCTGTACAGCAATACCAGCAATAGCCAGTAGTTCCCTAGTGTGTCCTGCTACACAGGGATCAACAAACTTTGCATTATTTTGATGTAACACAGCTGAAGTGTTTCCTCCGTTCTCTTTGCCACTGCTCAATCTAAACAGTGGACAGCACATACGACTAATGTATAGCAAGAGAGATGCCCCGTGTGAGGGTCGAACTCACGACCTTCAGATTATGAGACTGACGCGCTGCCTACTGCGCCAACGAGGCCTGTGTTGCAGGAGAAATTGACGATAAAAATCGCCAAGAGTTTTCCATGTAAAGGCGAGAATTCTACCACTGAACCACCAATGCTCACGTGAAGGGATTTGTTTACCGCTGCGCCGACGAGGCCCACTAAAGGGGCCTGTACTCAGCCTACACTGTTTGCCGGATGGTCAAATGGCTTCAAAAAACCCCTCATCCCACATCTTTCCGACGTCAGATTACGAGGGGGGGTTCTGACCATTACTGTACCTTTCTACAGTCAGACATTCACACCCGTTTCTCGTCGTGAGTGGCCAGCTGTGCAGAGGCAAGAAAGCAGGCAGAGTTTAAACTTCTCTCTCAAGCTTACTTAAATACCGAAGGTTTTTCCATGGGCCTGCGACAGTTTGTTATAGCCACATCATGCCAAACCATACGTCCTACGTGTATTTTGCCTTCAGGCAGTACAGTAATCCCCAAACTGAAGAGTGTGTTGCACTGGCCAGGAAATCTAACCTGGACCTCCTGCTCCAGAAAGAGAAAGAAAATTCATAATGCATATCCAAATCCCGTTAAAGGAGCTAACGAATAAAATTGCTTGTTAAGTGTCTGCCTGGATCAGATTAGCTGAAGACTGAATACTTATCAGTCTCTGTCAGTATACATCAAACCCAGCTAAGGATTGACCTAAGTGATTTGGCATTGTTTTGATTCTCGTTCCCACTGCTCCACCTAAACAGTGAACAACATATACACTTGTACTGTCTATCCAGACAGACACCCTGTGCGAGGGTCAAACTCACAAAAACTAACGAATAAATTACCCTGTTAAGTGTCTGCCAAAGATCAGATTAGCTGAAGACTAAATACTTCTCAATCTTGTTCATTAGACTTCGAACCCACAGAGTAAGCAAGGTATTATCCCACACCGTTCAGCTTTTCAAAGCTATGGCACACATTGTCCATGTGTACCTAGAACTACACTACTGTGTAGTGGACAATCACTAGACTTCACCAGACTTCATATTATTTTGGTGTAACGCAGCTGAAGTGTTTCCTCCGTTCTCTTTGCCACTGCTCAATCTAAACAGTGGACAGCACATACGACTAATGTATAGCAAGAGAGATGCCCCGTGTGAGGGTCGAACTCACGACCTTCAGATTATGAGACTGACGCGCTGCCTACTGCGCCAACGAGGCCCTTGTTGCAGGAGAAATTGACGAGTAAAATCGCCAAGAGTTTTCCATGTAAATGCATACAAGTGACTACTTCAATTCACACAAAAACATGGAGGCAAAGCCTGAAAAAATGCAGATACAATGTGTATCTCTGGAGCACTGCTGTGTCCATCACTGTGTCCAAACGGTACAGGGAGTGTACTGTCTATGAGAACTGACTGTTCACTTATCGTCTAATATATCCCAGACCTGGACATGCTCAGTTGACGTGGGGACCGTCAAGACAACAATGAAGACAACATGAAACAAATCAAAAAGCATGTATTTGTGATTGTGTAGTTTTTGTATGCGTTAGTAAATACAATTCTTGTGTAACAAACCATATTCACAGGAGAGGCTTTGCTATCAAAACGTGTAATAATCCCGAAAAAATTAAAAGTCAGTTGCATTGGCCGGGAATCGAACCCGGGCCTCCCGCGTGGCAGGCGAGAATTCTACCACTGAACCACCAATGCTCACGTGAAGGGGTTTTTTTACCGCTGCGCCGACGAGGCCCACTAAAGGGGCCTGTACTCAGCCTACACTGTTTGCCGGATGGTCAAATGGCTTCAAAAAACCCCTCATCCCACATCTTTCCGACGTCAGATTACGAGGGGGGGTTCTGACCATTACTGTACCTTTCTACAGTCAGACATTCACACCCGTTTCTCGTCGTGAGTGGCCAGCTGTGCAGAGGCAAGAAAGCAGGCAGAGTTTAAACTTCTCTCTCAAGCTGACTTAAATAACGAAGGTTTTTCCATGGGCCTGCGACAGTTTGTTATAGCCACATCATGCCAAACCATACGTCCTACGTGTATTTTGCCTTCAGGCAGTACAGTAATCCCCAAACTGAAGAGTGTGTTGCACTGGCCAGGAAATCAAACCTGGACCTCCTGCTCCAGAAAGAGAAAGACAATTCATAATGCATATCCAAATCCCGTTAAAGGAGCTAACGAATAAAATTGCTTGTTAAGTGTCTGCCTGGATCAGATTAGCTGAAGACTGAATACTTATCAGTCTCTGTCAGTATACATCAAACCCAGCTAAGGATTGACCTAAGTGATTTGGCATTGTTTTGATTCTCGTTCCCACTGCTCCACCTAAACAGTGAACAACATATACACTTGTACTGTCTATCCAGACAGACACCCTGTGCGAGGGTCAAACTCACAAAAACTAACGAATAAATTACCCTGTTAAGTGTCTGCCAAAGATCAGATTAGCTGAAGACTAAATACTTCTCAATCTTGTTCATTAGACTTCGAACCCACAGAGTAAGCAAGGTATTATCCCACACCGTTCAGCTTTTCAAAGCTATGGCACACATTGTCCATGTGTAGCCAGAACTACACTACTGTGGCCTGCTACACAGGGATCACCACACCTCTGCTAGTACTCTACTCTACCCTGTACTGAACGGTCGAATGGCTTAAAAAAAAAACAACTCATCCCACATATATCTTATGTCAGATTTGGAGGGTTTTTTTTACGATTACTGTACCTTTCTACAGTCAGACATTCACACACGTTTCTTGTCGTGGGTGGCCAGCTGTGCAGAGGTATGAAAGGAGCGGGGGTTTAAATTTCATCTCTGTCTACACAGTGCACACTATAATCAAATGCTCTGTACAGCAATACCAGCAATAGCCAGTAGTTCCCTAGTGTGTCCTGCTACACAGGGATCAACAAACTTTGCATTATTTTGATGTAACACAGCTGAAGTGTTTCCTCCGTTCTCTTTGCCACTGCTCAATCTAAACAGTGGACAGCACATACGACTAATGTATAGCAAGAGAGATGCCCCGTGTGAGGGTCGAACTCACGACCTTCAGATTATGAGACTGACGCGCTGCCTACTGCGCCAACGAGGCCTGTGTTGCAGGAGAAATTGACGATAAAAATCGCCAAGAGTTTTCCATGTAAAGGCGAGAATTCTACCACTGAACCACCAATGCTCACGTGAAGGGATTTGTTTATCACAGTGTACGAGGCCCACTAAAGGGGCCTGTACTCAGCCTACACTGTTTGCCGGATGGTCAAATGGCTTCAAAAAACCCCTCATCCCACATCTTTCCGACGTCAGATTACGAGGGGGGGTTCTGACCATTACTGTACCTTTCTACAGTCAGACATTCACACCCGTTTCTCGTCGTGAGTGGCCAGCTGTGCAGAGGCAAGAAAGCAGGCAGAGTTTAAACTTCTCTCTCAAGCTTACTTAAATACCGAAGGTTTTTCCATGGGCCTGCGACAGTTTGTTATAGCCACATCATGCCAAACCATACGTCCCACGTGTATTTTGCCTTCAGGCAGTACAGTAATCCCCAAACTGAAGAGTGTGTTGCACTGGCCAGGAAATCTAACCTGGACCTCCTGCTCCAGAAAGAGAAAGAAAATTCATAATGCATATCCAAATCCCGTAAAGGAGCTAACGAATAAAATTGCTTGTTAAGTGTCTGCCTGGATCAGATTAGCTGAAGACTGAATACTTATCAGTCTCTGTCAGTATACATCAAACCCAGCTAAGGATTGACCTAAGTGATTTGGCATTGTTTTGATTCTCGTTCCCACTGCTCCACCTAAACAGTGAACAACATATACACTTGTACTGTCTATCCAGACAGACACCCCAAAGCGAGGTCAAACTCACAAAAACTAACGAATAAATTACCCTGTTAAGTGTCTGCCAAAGATCAGATTAGCTGAAGACTAAATACTTCTCAATCTTGTTCATTAGACTTCGAACCCACAGAGTAAGCAAGGTATTATCCCACACCGTTCAGCTTTTCAAAGCTATGGCACACATTGTCCATGTGTACCTAGAACTACACTACTGTGTAGTGGACAATCACTAGACTTCACCAGACTTCATATTATTTTGGTGTAACGCAGCTGAAGTGTTTCCTCCGTTCTCTTTGCCACTGCTCAATCTAAACAGTGGACAGCACATACGACTAATGTATAGCAAGAGAGATGCCCCGTGTGAGGGTCGAACTCACGACCTTCAGATTATGAGACTGACGCGCTGCCTACTGCGCCAACGAGGCCCGTGTTGCAGGAGAAATTGACGAGAAAAATCGCCAAGAGTTTTCCATGTAAATGCATACAAGTGACTACTTCAATTCACACAAAAACATGGAGGCAAAGCCTGAAAAAATGCAGATACAATGTGTATCTCTGGAGCACTGCTGTGTCCATCACTGTGTCCAAACGGTACAGGGAGTGTACTGTCTATGAGAACTGACTGTTCACTTATCGTCTAATATATCCCAGACCTGGACATGCTCAGTTGACGTGGGGACCGTCAAGACAACAATGAAGACAACATGAAACAAATCAAAAAAGCATGTATTTGTGATTGTGTAGTTTTTGTATGCGTTAGTAAATACAATTCTTGTGTAACAAACCATATTCACAGGAGAGGCTTTGCTATCAAAACGTGTAATAATCCCGAAAAAATTAAAAGTCAGTTGCATTGGCCGGGAATCGAACCCGGGCCTCCCGCGTGGCAGGCGAGAATTCTACCACTGAACCACCAATGCTCACATGAAGGGGTTTTTTTACCGCTGCGCCGACGAGGCCCACTAAAGGGGCCTGTACTCAGCCTACACTGTTTGCCGGATGGTCAAATGGCTTCAAAAAACCCCTCATCCCACATCTTTCCGACGTCAGATTACGAGGGGGGGTTCTGACCATTACTGTACCTTTCTACAGTCAGACATTCACACCCGTTTCTCGTCGTGAGTGGCCAGCTGTGCAGAGGCAAGAAAGCAGGCAGAGTTTAAACTTCTCTCTCAAGCTGACTTAAATAACGAAGGTTTTTCCATGGGCCTGCGACAGTTTGTTATAGCCACATCATGCCAAACCATACGTCCTACGTGTATTTTGCCTTCAGGCAGTACAGTAATCCCCAAACTGAAGAGTGTGTTGCACTGGCCAGGAAATCAAACCTGGACCTCCTGCTCCAGAAAGAGAAAGACAATTCATAATGCATATCCAAATCCCGTTAAAGGAGCTAACGAATAAAATTGCTTGTTAAGTGTCTGCCTGGATCAGATTAGCTGAAGACTGAATACTTATCAGTCTCTGTCAGTATACATCAAACCCAGCTAAGGATTGACCTAAGTGATTTGGCATTGTTTTGATTCTCGCTCCCACTGCTCCACCTAAACAGTGAACAACATATACACTTGTACTGTCTATCCAGACAGACACCCCAGCGAGGGTCAAACTCACAAAACTAACTAATAAATTACCCTGTTAAGTGTCTGCCAAAGATCAGATTAGCTGAAGACTAAATACTTCTCAATCTTGTTCATTAGACTTCGAACCCACAGAGTAAGCAAGGTATTATCCCACACCGTTCAGCTTTTCAAAGCTATGGCACACATTGTCCATGTGTAGCCAGAACTACACTACTGTGGCCTGCTACACAGGGATCACCACACCTCTGCTAGTACTCTACTCTACCCTGTACTGAACGGTCGAATGGCTTAAAAAAAAAACAACTCATCCCACATATATCTTATGTCAGATTTGGAGGGTTTTTTTTACGATTACTGTACCTTTCTACAGTCAGACATTCACACACGTTTCTTGTCGTGGGTGGCCAGCTGTGCAGAGGTATGAAAGGAGCGGGGGTTTAAATTTCATCTCTGTCTACACAGTGCACACTATAATCAAATGCTCTGTACAGCAATACCAGCAATAGCCAGTAGTTCCTAGTGTGTCCTGCTACACAGGGATCAACAAACTTTGCATTATTTTGATGTAACACAGCTGAAGTGTTTCTCCGTTCTCTTTGCCACTGCTCAATCTAAACAGTGGACAGCACATATGACTAATGTATAGCAAGAGAGATGCCCCGTGTGAGGGTCGAACTCACGACCTTCAGATTATGAGACTGACGCGCTGCCTACTGCGCCAACGAGGCCTGTGTTGCAGGAGAAATTGACGATAAAAATCGCCAAGAGTTTTCCATGTAAAGGCGAGAATTCTACCACTGAACCACCAATGCTCACGTGAAGGGATTTGTTTACCGCTGCGCCGACGAGGCCCACTAAAGGGGCCTGTACTCAGCCTACACTGTTTGCCGGATGGTCAAATGGCTTCAAAAAACCCCTCATCCCACATCTTTCCGACGCCAGATTACGAGGGGGTTCTGACCATTACTGTACCTTTCTACAGTCAGACATTCACCCGTTTCTCCGTGAGTGGCCAGCTGTGCAGAGGCAAGAAAGCAGGCAGAGTTTAAACTTCTCTCAAGCTTACTTAAATACCGAAGGTTTTTCCATGGGCCTGCGACAGTTTGTTATAGCCACATCATGCCAAACCATACGTCCTACGTGTATTTTGCCTTCAGGCAGTACAGTAATCCCCAAACTGAAGAGTGTGTTGCACTGGCCAGGAAATCTAACCTGGACCTCCTGCTCCAGAAAGAGAAAGAAAATTCATAATGCATATCCAAATCCCGTTAAAGGAGCTAACGAATAAAATTGCTTGTTAAGTGTCTGCCTGGATCAGATTAGCTGAAGACTGAATACTTATCAGTCTCTGTCAGTATACATCAAACCCAGCTAAGGATTGACCTAAGTGATTTGGCATTGTTTTGATTCTCGTTCCCACTGCTCCACCTAAACAGTGAACAACATATACACTTGTACTGTCTATCCAGACAGACACCCTGTGCGAGGGTCAAACTCACAAAAACTAACGAATAAATTACCCTGTTAAGTGTCTGCCAAAGATCAGATTAGCTGAAGACTAAATACTTCTCAATCTTGTTCATTAGACTTCGAACCCACAGAGTAAGCAAGGTATTATCCCACACCGTTCAGCTTTTCAAAGCTATGGCACACATTGTCCATGTGTACCTAGAACTACACTACTGTGTAGTGGACAATCACTAGACTTCACCAGACTTCATATTATTTTGGTGTAACGCAGCTGAAGTGTTTCCTCCGTTCTCTTTGCCACTGCTCAATCTAAACAGTGGACAGCACATACGACTAATGTATAGCAAGAGAGATGCCCCGTGTGAGGGTCGAACTCACGACCTTCAGATTATGAGACTGACGCGCTGCCTACTGCGCCAACGAGGCCCGTGTTGCAGGAGAAATTGACGAGAAAAATCGCCAAGAGTTTTCCATGTAAATGCATACAAGTGACTACTTCAATTCACACAAAAACATGGAGGCAAAGCCTGAAAAAATGCAGATACAATGTGTATCTCTGGAGCACTGCTGTGTCCATCACTGTGTCCAAACGGTACAGGAGTGTACTGTCTATGAGAACTGACTGTTCACTTATCGCCTAATATATCCCAGACCTGGACATGCTCAGTTGACGTGGGGACCGTCAAGACAACAATGAAGACAACATGAAACAAATCAAAAAGCATGTATTTGTGATTGTGTAGTTTTTGTGGCGTTAGTAAATACAATTCTTGTGTAACAAACCATATTCACAGGAGAGGCTTTGCTATCAAAACGTGTAATAATCCCGAAAAATTAAAAGTCAGTTGCATTGGCCGAATCGAACCCGGCCTCCGCGTGGCAGGCGAGAATTCTACCACTGAACCACCAATGCTCACGTGAAGGGGTTTTTTTACCGCTGCGCCGACGAGGCCCACTAAAGGGGCCTGTACTCAGCCTACACTGTTTGCCGGATGGTCAAATGGCTTCAAAAAACCCCTCATCCCACATCTTTCCGACGTCAGATTACGAGGGGGTTCTGACCATTACTGTACCTTTCTACAGTCAGACATTCACCCGTTTCTCGTCGTGAGTGGCCAGCTGTGCAGAGGCAAGAAAGCAGGCAGAGTTTAAACTTCTCTCTCAAGCTGACTTAAATAACGAAGGTTTTTCCATGGGCCTCACGACAGTTTGTTATAGCCACATCATGCCAAACCATACGTCCTCGTGTATTTTGCCTTCAGGCAGTACAGTAATCCCCAAACTGAAGAGTGTGTTGCACTGGCCAGGAAATCAAACCTGGACCTCCTGCTCCAGAAAGAGAAAGACAATTCATAATGCATATCCAAATCCCGTTAAAGGAGCTAACGAATAAAATTGCTTGTTAAGTGTCTGCCTGGATCAGATTAGCTGAAGACTGAATACTTATCAGTCTCTGTCAGTATACATCAAACCCAGCTAAGGATTGACCTAAGTGATTTGGCATTGTTTTGATTCTCGTTCCCACTGCTCCACCTAAACAGTGAACAACATATACACTTGTACTGTCTATCCAGACAGACACCCTGTGCGAGGGTCAAACTCACAAAAACTAACGAATAAATTACCCTGTTAAGTGTCTGCCAAAGATCAGATTAGCTGAAGACTCTATACTTCTCAATCTTGTTCATTAGACTTCGAAACCACAGAGTAAGCAAGGTATTATCCCACACCGTTCAGCTTTTCAAAGCTATGGCACACATTGTCCATGTGTACCTAGAACTACACTACTGTGTAGTGGACAATCACTAGACTTCACCAGACTTCATATTATTTTGGTGTAACGCAGCTGAAGTGTTTCCTCCGTTCTCTTTGCCACTGCTCAATCTAAACAGTGGACAGCACATACGACTAATGTATAGCAAGAGAGATGCCCCGTGTGAGGGTCGAACTCACGACCTTCAGATTATGAGACTGACGCGCTGCCTACTGCGCCAACGAGGCCCGTGTTGCAGGAGAAATTGACGAGAAAAATCGCCAAGAGTTTTCCATGTAAATGCATACAAGTGACTACTTCAATTCACATTAAAAACATGGAGGCAAAGCCTGAAAAATGCAGATACAATGTGTATCTCTGGAGCACTGCTGTGTCCATCACTGTGTCCAAACGGTACAGGGAGTGTACTGTCTATGAGAACTGACTGTTCACTTATCGTCTAATATATCCCAGACCTGGACATGCTCAGTTGACGTGGGGACCGTCAAGACAACAATGAAGACAACATGAAACAAATCAAAAAAGCATGTATTTGTGATTGTGTAGTTTTTTGTGGCGTTAGTAAATACAATTCTTGTGTAACAAACCATATTCACAGGAGAGGCTTTGCTATCAAAACGTGTAATAATCCCGAAAAGTTAGTTGCATTGGCCGGGAATCGAACCCGGGCCTCCCGCGTGGCAGGCGAGAATTCTACCACTGAACCACCAATGCTCACGTGAAGGGGTTTTTTTACCGCTGCGCCGACGAGGCCCACTAAAGGGGCCTGTACTCAGCCTACACTGTTTGCCGGATGGTCAAATGGCTTCAAAAAACCCCTCATCCCACATCTTTCCGACGTCAGATTACGAGGGGGGGTTCTGACCATTACTGTACCTTTCTACAGTCAGACATTCACACCCGTTTCTCGTCGTGAGTGGCCAGCTGTGCAGAGGCAAGAAAGCAGGCAGAGTTTAAACTTCTCTCAAGCTGACTTAAATAACGAAGGTTTTTCCATGGGCCTGCGACAGTTTGTTATAGCCACATCATGCCAAACCATACGTCCTACGTGTATTTTGCCTTCAGGCAGTACAGTAATCCCCAAACTGAAGAGTGTGTTGCACTGGCCAGGAAATCTAACCTGGACCTCCGGCTCCACAAGAAGGCAGATGTTTTCAGCCACCGCAGCAACGATGCCATATAAAGGGGCCAAAAAGAAAACATATTTTTTGATCTGCCAATAAGCCACAGTGTTCACTTGAGAGAGAGAAAGACAATTCATAATGCATATCCAAATCCCTAAAGGAGCTAACGAATAAAATTGCTTGTTAAGTGTCTGCCTGGATCAGATTAGCTGAAGACTGAATACTTATCAGTCTCTGTCAGTATACATCAAACCCAGCTAAGGATTGACCTAAGTGATTTGGCATTGTTTTGATTCTCGTTCCCACTGCTCCACCTAAACAGTGAACAACATATACACTTGTACTGTCTATCCAGACAGACACCCCAAAGTGAGGTCAAACTCACAAAAACTAACGAATAAATTACCCTGTTAAGTGTCTGCCAAAGATCAGATTAGCTGAAGACTAAATACTTCTCAATCTTGTTCATTAGACTTGAACCCACAGAGTAAGCAAGGTATTATCCCACACCGTTCGCTTTTCAAAGCTATGGCACACATTGTCCATGTGTAGCCAGAACTACACTACTGTGGCCTGCTACACAGGGATCACCACACTCTGCTAGTACTCTACTCTACCCTGTACTGAACGGTCGAATGGCTTAAAAAAAAAAACAACTCATATATTATATATTATGTCAGATTTTTTTTTTTTTTTACGATATTACTGTACCTTTACAGTCATCAGACATCACGTTTCTTGTCGTGGGTGGGTGGCTGGGCAGCTGTATGAAAAGGTATGAAAGGATTTCATCTCTGTCTACACAGTGCACACTATATTCAAATGCAATATACAGCATAATAGCCAAGCAATCAGTAGTCCTAGTCCAGTAGTTCTACACAGGGATCAACAAACTTCATATTATTTTGATGTAACACAGCTGAAGTGTTTCCTCCGTTCTCTTTGCCACTGCTCAATCTAAACAGTGGACAGCACATACGACTAATGTATAGCAAGAGAGATGCCCGTGTGAGGTCGAACTCACGACCTTCAGATTATGAGACTGACGCGCTGCCTACTGCGCCAACGAGGCCCTTGTTGCAGGAGAAATTGACGAGAAAAATCGCCAAGAGTTTTCCATGTAAATGCATACAAGTGACTACTTCAATTCACACAAAAACATGGAGGCAAAGCCTGAAAAAATGCAGATACAATGTGTATCTCTGGAGCACTGCTGTGTCCATCACTGTGTCCAAACGGTACAGGGAGTGTACTGTCTATGAGAACTGACTGTTCACTTATCGTCTAATATATCCCAGACCTGGACATGCTCAGTTGACGGGGACCGTCAAGACAACAATGAAGACAACATGAAACAAATCAAAAAAGCATGTATTTGTGATTGTGTAGTTTTTTGTGGCGTTAGTAAATACAATTCTTGTGTAACAAACCATATTCACAGGAGAGGCTTTGCTATCAAAACGTGTAATAATCCCGAAAAAATTAAAAGTCAGTTGCATTGGCCGGGAATCGGACCCGGGCCTCCCGCGTGGCAGGCGAGAATTCTACCACTGAACCACCAATGCTCACGTGAAGGGATTTGTTTACCGCTGCGCCGACGAGGCCCACTAAAGGGGCCTGTACTCAGCCTACACTGTTTGCCGGATGGTCAAATGGCTTCAAAAAACCCCTCATCCCACATCTTTCCGACGTCAGATTACGAGGGGGGGTTCTGACCATTACTGTACCTTTCTACAGTCAGACATTCACACCCGTTTCTCGTCGTGAGTGGCCAGCTGTGCAGAGGCAAGAAAGCAGGCAGAGTTTAAACTTCTCTCTCAAGCTGACTTAAATACCGAAGGTTTTTCCATGGGCCTGCGACAGTTTGTTATAGCCACATCATGCCAAACCATACGTCCTACGTGTATTTTGCCTTCAGGCAGTACAGTAATCCCCAAACTGAAGAGTGTGTTGCACTGGCCAGGAAATCTAACCTGGACCTCCTGCTCCACAAGAAGGCAGATGTTTTCAGCCATTTAAATGATGTAAAGTTTTCAGGTGAAAAAGAGAATAAAAAATGTGCATGTGAGAGAGAGAAAGACAATTCATAATGCATATCCAAATCCCGTTAAAGGAGCTAACGAATAAAATTGCTTGTTAAGTGTCTGCCTGGATCAGATTAGCTGAAGACTGAATACTTATCAGTCTCTGTCAGTATACATCAAACCCAGCTAAGGATTGACCTAAGTGATTTGGCATTGTTTTGATTCTCGTTCCCACTGCTCCACCTAAACAGTGAACAACATATACACTTGTACTGTCTATCCAGACAGACAGGTCAAACTCACAAAAACTAACGAATAAATTACCCTGTTAAGTGTCTGCCAAAGATCAGATTAGCTGAAGACTAAATACTTCTCAATCTTGTTCATTAGACTTCGAACCCACAGAGTAAGCAAGGTATTATCCCACACCGTTCAGCTTTTCAAAGCTATGGCACACATTGTCCATGTGTAGCCAGAACTACACTACTGTGGCCTGCTACACAGGGATCACCACACCTCTGCTAGTACTCTACTCTACCCTGTACTGAACGGTCGAATGGCTTAAAAAAAAAACAACTCATCCCACATATATCTTATGTCAGATTTGGAGGGTTTTTTTTACGATTACTGTACCTTTCTACAGTCAGACATTCACACACGTTTCTTGTCGTGGGTGGCCAGCTGTGCAGAGGTATGAAAGGAGCGGGGGTTTAAATTTCATCTCTGTCTACACAGTGCACACTATATTCAAATGCTCTGTACAGCAATACCAGCAATAGCCAGTAGTTCCCTAGTGTGTCCTACACAGGATCAACAAACTTTGCATTATTTTGATGTAACACAGCTGAAGTGTTTCCTCCGTTCTCTTTGCCACTGCTCAATCTAAACAGTGGACAGCACATACGACTAATGTATAGCAAGAGATGCCCCGTGTGAGGGTCGAACTCACGACCTTCAGATTATGAGACTGACGCGCTGCCTACTGCGCCAACGAGGCCCGTGTTGCAGGAGAAATTGACGAGAAAAATCGCCAAGAGTTTTCCATGTAAATGCATACAAGTGACTACTTCAATTCACACAAAAACATGGAGGCAAAGCCTGAAAAAATGCAGATACAATGTGTATCTCTGGAGCACTGCTGTGTCCATCACTGTGTCCAAACGGTACAGGGAGTGTACTGTCTATGAGAACTGACTGTTCACTTATCGTCTAATATATCCCAGACCTGGACATGCTCAGTTGACGTGGGGACCGTCAAGACAACAATGAAGACAACATGAAACAAATCAAAAAAGCATGTATTTGTGATTGTGTAGTTTTTGTATGCGTTAGTAAATACAATTCTTGTGTAACAAACCATATTCACAGGAGAGGCTTTGCTATCAAAACGTGTAATAATCCCGAAAAATTAAAAGTCAGTTGCATTGGCCGAATCGACCCGGGCCTCCCGCGTGGCAGGCAAGAATTCTACCACTGAACCACCAATGCTCACGTGAAGGGATTTGTTTACCGCTGCGCCGACGAGGCCCACTAAAGGGGCCTGTACTCAGCCTACACTTTTGCCGGATGGTCAAATGGCTTCAAAAAACCCCTCATCCCACATCTTTCCGACGTCAGATTACGAGGGGGGGTTCTGACCATTACTGTACCTTTCTACAGTCAGACATTCACACCCGTTTCTCGTCGTGAGTGGCCAGCTGTGCAGAGGCAAGAAAGCAGGCAGAGTTTAAACTTCTCTCAAGCTTACTTAAATACCGAAGGTTTTTCCATGGGCCTGCGACAGTTTGTTATAGCCACATCATGCCAAACCATACGTCCTACGTGTATTTTGCCTTCAGGCAGTACAGTAATCCCCAAACTGAAGAGTGTGTTGCACTGGCCAGGAAATCTAACCTGGACCTCCGGCTCCACAAGAAGGCAGATGTTTTCAGCCACCGCAGCAACGATGCCATATAAAGGGGCCAAAAAGAAAATATATTTTTTGATCTGCCAATAAGCCACAGTGTTCACTTGGGCGTTGATAAGGATTTTTAAGGGGGAATCTCTTTAAATGATGTAAAGTTTTCAGGTGAAAAAAGAGAATAAAAAATGTGCATGTGAGAGAGAGAAAGACAATTCATAATGCATATCCAAATAAAGGAGCTAACGAATAAAATTGCTTGTTAAGTGTCTGCCTGGATCAGATTAGCTGAAGACTGAATACTTATCAGTCTCTGTCAGTATACATCAAACCCAGCTAAGGATTGACCTAAGTGATTTGGCATTGTTTTGATTCTCGTTCCCACTGCTCCACCTAAACAGTGAACAACATATACACTTGTACTGTCTATCCAGACAGACACCCTGTGCGAGGTCAAACTCACAAAAACTAACGAATAAATTACCCTGTTAAGTGTCTGCCAAAGATCAGATTAGCTGAAGACTAAATACTTCTCAATCTTGTTCATTAGACTTGAACCCACAGAGTAAGCAAGGTATTATCCCACACCGCTCGCTTTTCAAAGCTATGGCACACATTGTCCATGTGTAGCCAGAACTACACTACTGTGTAGTGGACGACTTCACCAGACTTCATATTATTTTGGTGTAACGCAGCTGAAGTGTTTCTCCGTTCTCTTTGCCACTGCTCAATCTAAACAGTGGACAGCACATACGACTAATGTATAGCAAGAGAGATGCCCCGTGTGAGGGTCGAACTCACGACCTTCAGATTATGAGACTGACGCGCTGCCTACTGCGCCAACGAGGCCCGTGTTGCAGGAGAAATTGACGAGAAAAATCGCCAAGAGTTTTCCATGTAAATGCATACAAGTGACTACTTCAATTCACACAAAAACATGGAGGCAAAGCCTGAAAAAATGCAGATACAATGTGTATCTCTGGAGCACTGCTGTGTCCATCACTGTGTCCAAACGGTACAGGGAATGTACTGTCTATGAGAACTGACTGTTCACTTATCGTCTAATATATCCCAGACCTGGACATGCTCAGTTGACGTGGGGACCGTCAAGACAACAATGAAGACAACATGAAACAAATCAAAAAAGCATGTATTTGTGATTGTGTAGTTTTTTGTGGCGTTAGTAAATACAATTCTTGTGTAACAAACCATATTCACAGGAGAGGCTTTGCTATCAAAACGTGTAATAATCCCGAAAAAATTAAAAGTCAGTTGCATTGGCCGGGAATCGGACCCGGGCCTCCCGCGTGGCAGGCGAGAATTCTACCACTGAACCACCAATGCTCACGTGAAGGGATTTGTTTACCGCTGCGCCGACGAGGCCCACTAAAGGGGCCTGTACTCAGCCTACACTGTTTGCCGGATGGTCAAATGGCTTCAAAAAACCCCTCATCCCACATCTTTCCGACGTCAGATTACGAGGGGGGGTTCTGACCATTACTGTACCTTTCTACAGTCAGACATTCACACCCGTTTCTCGTCGTGAGTGGCCAGCTGTGCAGAGGCAAGAAAGCAGGCAGAGTTTAAACTTCTCTCTCAAGCTGACTTAAATAACGAAGGTTTTTCCATGGGCCTGCGACAGTTTGTTATAGCCACATCATGCCAAACCATACGTCCTACGTGTATTTTGCCTTCAGGCAGTACAGTAATCCCCAAACTGAAGAGTGTGTTGCACTGGCCAGGAAATCTAACCTGGACCTCCGGCTCCACAAGAAGGCAGATGTTTTCAGCCACCGCAGCAACGATGCCATATAAAGGGGCCAAAAAGAAAACATATTTTTTGATCTGCCAATAAGCCACAGTGTTCACTTGGGCGTTGATAAGGATTTTTAAGGGGGAATCTCTTTAAATGATGTAAAGTTTTCAGGTGAAAAAAGAGAATAAAAAATGTGCATGTGAGAGAGAGAAAGACAATTCATAATGCATATCCAAATCCCGTTAAAGGAGCTAACGAATAAAATTGCTTGTTAAGTGTCTGCCTGGATCAGATTAGCTGAAGACTGAATACTTATCAGTCTCTGTCAGTATACATCAAACCCAGCTAAGGATTGACCTAAGTGATTTGGCATTGTTTTGATTCTCGTTCCCACTGCTCCACCTAAACAGTGAACAACATATACACTTGTACTGTCTATCCAGACAGACACCCTGTGCGAGGGTCAAACTCACAAAAACTAACGAATAAATTACCCTGTTAAGTGTCTGCCAAAGATCAGATTAGCTGAAAACTCTATACTTCTCAATCTTGTTCATTAGACTTCGAACCCACAGAGTAAGCAAGGTATTATCCCACACCGTTCAGCTTTTCAAAGCTATGGCACACATTGTCCATGTGTAGCCAGAACTACACTACTGTGGCCTGCTACACAGGGATCACCACACCTCTGCTAGTACTCTACTCTACCCTGTACTGAACGGTCGAATGGCTTAAAAAAAAAACAACTCATCCCACATATATCTTATGTCAGATTTGGAGGGTTTTTTTTACGATTACTGTACCTTTCTACAGTCAGACATTCACACACGTTTCTTGTCGTGGGTGGCCAGCTGTGCAGAGGTATGAAAGGAGCGGGGGTTTAAATTTCATCTCTGTCTACACAGTGCACACTATATTCAAATGCTCTGTACAGCAATACCAGCAATAGCCAGTAGTTCCCTAGTGTGTCCTGCTACACAGGGATCAACAAACTTTGCATTATTTTGATGTAACACAGCTGAAGTGTTTCCTCCGTTCTCTTTGCCACTGCTCAATCTAAACAGTGGACAGCACATACGACTAATGTATAGCAAGAGAGATGCCCCGTGTGAGGGTCGAACTCACGACCTTCAGATTATGAGACTGACGCGCTGCCTACTGCGCCAACGAGGCCCGTGTTGCAGGAGAAATTGACGAGAAAAATCGCCAAGAGTTTTCCATGTAAATGCATACAAGTGACTACTTCAATTCACACAAAAACATGGAGGCAAAGCCTGAAAAAATGCAGATACAATGTGTATCTCTGGAGCACTGCTGTGTCCATCACTGTGTCCAAACGGTACAGGGAGTGTACTGTCTATGAGAACTGACTGTTCACTTATCGTCTAATATATCCCAGACCTGGACATGCTCAGTTGACGTGGGGACCGTCAAGACAACAATGAAGACAACATGAAACAAATCAAAAAAGCATGTATTTGTGATTGTGTAGTTTTTTGTGGCGTTAGTAAATACAATTCTTGTGTAACAAACCATATTCACAGGAGAGGCTTTGCTATCAAAACGTGTAATAATCCCGAAAAATTAAAAGTCAGTTGCATTGGCCGAATCGGACCCGGGCCTCCGCGTGGCAGGCGAGAATTCTACCACTGAACCACCAATGCTCACGTGAAGGATTTGTTTATCACAGCGCCGACGAGGCCCACTAAAGGGGCCTGTACTCAGCCTACACTTTTTGCCGGATGGTCAAATGGCTTCAAAAAACCCCTCATCCCACATCTTTCCGACGTCAGATTACGAGGGGGGGTTCTGACCATTACTGTACCTTTCTACAGTCAGACATTCACACCCGTTTCTCGTCGTGAGTGGCCAGCTGTGCAGAGGCAAGAAAGCAGGCAGAGTTTAAACTTCTCTCTCAAGCTTACTTAAATACCGAAGGTTTTTCCATGGGCCTGCGACAGTTTGTTATAGCCACATCATGCCAAACCATACGTCCTACGTGTATTTTGCCTTCAGGCAGTACAGTAATCCCCAAACTGAAGAGTGTGTTGCACTGGCCAGGAAATCTAACCTGGACCTCCGGCTCCACAAGAAGGCAGATGTTTTCAGCCACCGCAGCAACGATGCCATATAAAGGGGCCAAAAAGAAAATATATTTTTTGATCTGCCAATAAGCAACAGTGTTCACTTGGGCGTTGATAAGGATTTTTAAGGGGGAATCTCTTTAAATGATGTAAAGTTTTCAGGTGAAAAAAGAGAATAAAAAATGTGCATGTGAGAGAGAAAGACAATTCATAATGCATATCCAAATCCCGTTAAAGGAGCTAACGAATAAAATTGCTTGTTAAGTGTCTGCCTGGATCAGATTAGCTGAAGACTGAATACTTATCAGTCTCTGTCAGTATACATCAAACCCAGCTAAGGATTGACCTAAGTGATTTGGCATTGTTTTGATTCTCGTTCCCACTGCTCCACCTAAACAGTGAACAACATATACACTTGTACTGTCTATCCAGACAGACACTCTGTGCGAGGGTCAAACTCACAAAAACTAACGAATAAATTACCCTGTTAAGTGTCTGCCAAAGATCAGATTAGCTGAAAACTCTATACTTCTCAATCTTGTTCATTAGACTTCGAACCCACAGAGTAAGCAAGGTATTATCCCACACCGTTCAGCTTTTCAAAGCTATGGCACACATTGTCCATGTGTAGCCAGAACTACACTACTGTGGCCTGCTACACAGGGATCACCACACCTCTGCTAGTACTCTACTCTACCCTGTACTGAACGGTCGAATGGCTTAAAAAAAAAACAACTCATCCCACATATATCTTATGTCAGATTTGGAGGGTTTTTTTTACGATTACTGTACCTTTCTACAGTCAGACATTCACACACGTTTCTTGTCGTGGGTGGCCAGCTGTGCAGAGGTATGAAAGGAGCGGGGGTTTAAATTTCATCTCTGTCTACACAGTGCACACTATATTCAAATGCTCTGTACAGCAATACCAGCAATAGCCAGTAGTTCCCTAGTGTGTCCTGCTACACAGGGATCAACAAACTTTGCATTATTTTGATGTAACACAGCTGAAGTGTTTCCTCCGTTCTCTTTGCCACTGCTCAATCTAAACAGTGGACAGCACATACGACTAATGTATAGCAAGAGAGATGCCCCGTGTGAGGGTCGAACTCACGACCTTCAGATTATGAGACTGACGCGCTGCCTACTGCGCCAACGAGGCCCGTGTTGCAGGAGAAATTGACGAGAAAATTCGCCAAGAGTTTTGGCGACCCCTCATCCCACATCTTTCCGACGTCAGATTTTTTGATCTGCCAATAAGCCACAGTGTTCACTTGGGCGTTGATAAGGATTTTTAAGGGGGAATCTCTTTAAATGATGTAAAGTTTTCAGGTGAAAAAAGAGAATAAAAAATGTGCATGTGAGAGAGAGAAAGACAATTCATAATGCATATCCAAATAAAGGAGCTAACGAATAAAATTGCTTGTTAAGTGTCTGCCTGGATCAGATTAGCTGAAGACTGAATACTTATCAGTCTCTGTCAGTATACATCAAACCCAGCTAAGGATTGACCTAAGTGATTTGGCATTGTTTTGATTCTCGTTCCCACTGCTCCACCTAAACAGTGAACAACATATACACTTGTACTGTCTATCCAGACAGACACCCTGTGCGAGGGTCAAACTCACAAAAACTAACGAATAAATTACCCTGTTAAGTGTCTGCCAAAGATCAGATTAGCTGAAGACTAAATACTTCTCAATCTTGTTCATTAGACTTCGAACCCACAGAGTAAGCAAGGTATTATCCCACACCGTTCGGCTTTTCAAAGCTATGGCACACATTGTCCATGTGTAGCCAGAACTACACTACTGTGTAGTGGACGATCACTAGACTTCACCAGACTTCATATTATTTTGGTGTAACGCAGCTGAAGTGTTTCTTCCGTTCTCTTTGCCACTGCTCAATCTAAACAGTGGACAGCACATACGACTAATGTATAGCAAGAGAGATGCCCCGTGTGAGGGTCGAACTCACGACCTTCAGATTATGAGACTGACGCGCTGCCTACTGCGCCAACGAGGCCCGTGTTGCAGGAGAAATTGACGAAAAATCGCCAAGAGTTTTCCATGTAAATGCATACAAGTGACTACTTCAATTCACACAAAAACATGGAGGCAAAGCCTGAAAAAATGCAGATACAATGTGTATCTCTGGAGCACTGCTGTGTCCATCACTGTGTCCAAACGGTACATGGAATGTACTGTCTATGAGAACTGACTGTTCACTTATCGTCTAATATATCCCAGACCTGACATGCTCAGTTGACGTGGGGACCGTCAAGACAACAATGAAGACAACATGAAACAAATCAAAAAGCATGTATTTGTGATTGTGTAGTTTTGTATGTTAGTAAATACAATTTTGTGTAACAAACCATATTCACAGGAGAGGCTTTGCTATCAAACGTGTAATAATCCCGAAAAATTAAAAGTCAGTTGCATTGGCCGAATCGGACCCGGCCTCCAGGTGGCAGGCGAGAATTCTACCACTGAACCACCAATGCTCACGTGAAGGGATTTGTTTACCAGCTTGACGAGGCCCACTAAAGGGGCCTGTACTCAGCCTACACTTTTGCCGGATGGTCAAATGGCTTCAAAAACCCCTCATCCCACATCTTTCCGACGCCAGATTACGAGGGGGTTCTGACCATTACTGTACCTTTCTACAGTCAGACATTCACACCTGCTTTCGTCGTGAGTGGCCAGCTGTGCAGAGGCAAGAAAGCAGGCAGAGTTTAAACTTCTCTCTCAAGCTTACTTAAATACCGAAGGTTTTTCCATGGGCCTGCGACAGTTTGTTATAGCCACATCATGCCAAACCATACGTCCTACGTGTATTTTGCCTTCAGGCAGTACAGTAATCCCCAAACTGAAGAGTGTGTTGCACTGGCCAGGAAATCTAACCTGGACCTCCGGCTCCAGAAGGCAGATGTTTTCAGCCACCGCAGCAACGATGCTATAAAGGCCAAAAAGAAAATATATTTTTGATCTGCCAATAAGCCACAGTGTTCAGTTGATAATTTTAAGGGGAATCTCTTTAAATGATGTAAAGTTTTCAGGGTGAAAAAAGAATAAAAATGTGCATGTGAGAGAGAGAAAGACAATTCATAATGCATATCCAAATCCCGTTAAAGGAGCTAACTAATAAAATTGCTTGTTAAGTGTCTGCCTGGATCAGATTAGCTGAAGACTGAATACTTATCAGTCTCTGTCAGTATACATCAAACCCAGCTGAAGGATTGACTAAGTGATTTACATTGTTTTTTTGATCTGTCTTACTGTTCCACCTAAACAGTGTGAACAATATATACACTTGTACTGTTCATCTACAGACAGACACTGTGGCGAGGGTCAAACTCAAAAACCAACTAATAAATTACCCTGTTAAGTGTCTGCTTGCAAGATCAGATTAGAACCTATACTTCTCAATCTTGTTCATTAGACTTCGAACCCACAGAGTAAGCAAGGTATTATCCCACACCGTTCAGCTTTTCAAAGCTATGGCACACATTGTCCATGTGTAGCCAGAACTACACTACTGTGGCCTGCTACACAGGGATCACCACACCTCTGCTAGTACTCTACTCTACCCTGTACTGAACGGTCGAATGGCTTAAAAAAAAAACAACTCATCCCACATATATCTTATGTCAGATTTGGAGGGTTTTTTTTACGATTACTGTACCTTTCTACAGTCAGACATTCACACACGTTTCTTGTCGTGGGTGGCCAGCTGTGCAGAGGTATGAAAGGAGCGGGGGTTTAAATTTCATCTCTGTCTACACAGTGCACACTATATTCAAATGCTCTGTACAGCAATACCAGCAATAGCCAGTAGTTCCTAGTGTGTCCTGCTACACAGGGATCAACAAACTTTGCATTATTTTGATGTAACACAGCTGAAGTGTTTCCTCCGTTCTCTTTGCCACTGCTCAATCTAAACAGTGGACAGCACATACGACTAATGTATAGCAAGAGAGATGCCCGTGTGAGGGCTCGAACTCACGACCTTCAGATTATGAGACTGACGCTGCCTACTGCGCCAACGAGGCCCGTGTTGCAGGAGAAATTGACGAGAAAAATCGCCAAGAGTTTTCCATGTAAATGCATACAAGTGACTACTATTCACACAAAACATGGAGGCAAAGCCTGAAAAATGCAGATACAATGTGTATCTCTGGAGCACTGCTGTGTCCATCACTGTGTCCAAACGGTACAGGGAATACTGTCTATGAGAACTGACTGTTCACTTATCGCCTAATATATCCCAGACCTGACATGCGACGGGGACCGCCAAGACAACAATGAAGACAACATGAAACAAATCAAAAAAGCATGTATTTGTGATTGTGTAGTTTTTTGTATGCTAGTAAATACAATTCTTGTGTAACAAACCATATTCACAGGAGAGGCTTTGCTATCAAAACGTGTAATAATCCCGAAAAATTAAAAGTCAGTTGCATTGGCCGAATTCTACCACTGAACCACCAATGCTCACGTGAAGGATTTGTTTATCAAGCCTACACTTTTGCGGATGGTCAAATGGCTTCAAAACCCCTCATCCCACATCTTTCCGACGCCAGATTACGAGGGGGTTCTGACCATTACTGTACCTTTCTACAGTCAGACATTCACAAGAGTTTAAACTTGTATTTTGCCTTCAGGCAGTACAATCTAACCTATTTTTGATCTGCCAATAAGCCACAGTGTTCACTTGGGCGTTGATAAGGATTTTTAAGGGGGAATCTCTTTAAATGATGTAAAGTTTTCAGGTGAAAAAAGAGAATAAAAAATGTGCATGTGAGAGAGAGAAAGACAATTCATAATGCATATCCAAATCCCGTTAAAGGAGCTAACGAATAAAATTGCTTGTTAAGTGTCTGCCTGGATCAGATTAGCTGAAGACTGAATACTTATCAGTCTCTGTCAGTATACATCAAACCCAGCTAAGGATTGACCTAAGTGATTTGGCATTGTTTTGATTCTCGTTCCCACTGCTCCACCTAAACAGTGAACAACATATACACTTGTACTGTCTATCCAGACAGACACCCTGTGCGAGGGTCAAACTCACAAAAACTAACGAATAAATTACCCTGTTAAGTGTCTGCCAAAGATCAGATTAGCTGAAGACTCAATACTTCTCAATCTTGTTCATTAGACTTCGAATCCACAGAGTAAGCAAGGTATTATCCCACACCGTCCGCCTTTTCAAAGCTATGGCACACATTGTCCATGTGTACCTAGAACTACACTACTGTGTAGTGCTCATCACAGGGATCACCAGACTTCATGCTATTTCGTGTACGCAGCTGAAGTGTTTCTCCTTTTCTCTCAATCTAAAAAAAAAACAGCACATCACATATAGCATGTCAGATGCTTGCAGAGGGTCGAACTCACGACCTTCAGATTATGAGACTGACAGTTCACACGTTGTCTGCGGTGGCCAGAGAGGACGAGAAAAAATCGCCAAGAGTTTTCCCATGTAAATGCATACAAGATTACTTCTTCTTCACAAAACATGGAGGCAAAGCTCGAAAAATGCAGATACAATGTGTGGAGCACTGCTGTGTCCATCACTGTGTCCAAACGGTACATGGAATCTATGTAGAAACTTGCAACTTATCTAATATATCCCAGACCTGGACATGCTCAGTTGACGTGGGGACCGCTAAGACAACAATGAAAACAGTGGACAGCAAATCAAAAAGCATGTATTTGTGATTGTGTAGTTTTTTTGTGCGTTAGTAAATACAATCTTGTGTAACAAACCATATTCACAGGAGAGGCTTTGCTATCAAAACGTGTAATAATCCCGAAAAAAATTAAAGTCAGTTGCATTGGCCGAATCGCCAGGCCTCCAGCGTGGCAGGCGAGAATTCTACCACTGAACCACCAATGCTCACGTGAAGGGATTTTTTATCGCTGTACTGACGAGGCCCACTAAAGGCCTGTACTCAGCCTACACTTTTGCCGGATGGTCAAATGGCTTCAAACCCCTCATCCCACATCTTTCCGACGTCAGATTACGAGGGGGGTTCTGACCATTACTGTACCTTTCTACAGTCAGACATTCACACCGCTTCGTCGTGAGTGGCCAGCTGTGCAGAGGCAAGAAAGCAGGCAGAGTTTAAACTTTCTCTCAAGCTTACTTAAATACCGAAGGTTTTTCCATGGGCCTGCGACAGTTTGTTATAGCCACATCATGCCAAACCATACGTCCTACGTGTATTTTGCCTTCAGGCAGTACAGTAATCCCCAAACTGAAGAGTGTGTTGCACTGGCCAGGAAATTCAACTGACCTCCGCCCACAAGAAGGCAGATGTTTTCAGCCACCGGCAACGGCCATATAAAGGCCAAAAAGAAATATATTTTTTGATCTGCCAATAAGCCACAGTGTTCACTTGGGCGTTGCTGATAATGATTTTAAGGGGAATCTTTAAATGATGTAAAGTTTTCAGGTGAAAAAAGAGAATAAAAAATGTGCATGTGAGAGAGAGAAAGACAATTCATAATGCATATCCAAATCCCGTTAAAGGAGCTAACGAATAAAATTGCTTGTTAAGTGTC
The DNA here is from genome assembly GCF_016859285.1 of Xiphias gladius. Taxonomy (NCBI): domain Eukaryota; kingdom Metazoa; phylum Chordata; class Actinopteri; order Istiophoriformes; family Xiphiidae; genus Xiphias; species Xiphias gladius. The sequence goes on from NW_024401419.1 coordinate 29,869, forward strand.
TGCCTGGATCAGATTAGCTGAAGACTGAATACTTATCAGTCTCTGTCAGTATACATCAAACCCAGCTAAGGATTGACCTAAGTGATTTGGCATTGTTTTGATTCTCGTTCCCACTGCTCCACCTAAACAGTGAACAACATATACACTTGTACTGTCTATCCAGACAGACACTCTGTGCGAGGGTCAAACTCACAAAAACTAATCTAATAAATTACCCTGTTAAGTGTCTGCCAAAGATCAGATTAGCTGAAAACTCTATACTTCAATCTTGTTCATTAGACTTCAACCCACAGAGTAAGCAAGGTATTATCCCACACCGTTCGGCTTTTCAAATGGCACACATTGTCCATGTGTAGCCAGAACTACACTACTGTGGCCTGCTACACAGGGATCACCACACCTCTGCTAGTACTCTACTCTACCCTGTACTGAACGGTCGATGGCTTAAAAAAACAACTCATCCCACATATATCTTATGTCAGATTTGGAGGGTTTTTTTACTGTACCTTTCTACAGTCAGACATTCACACAAACTTTGCATTATTTTGATGTAACACAGCTGAAGTGTTTCCTCCGTTCTCTTTGCCACTGCTCAATCTAAACAGTGGACAGCACATACGACTAATGTATAGCAAGAGAGATGCCCCGTGTGAGGGTCGAACTCACGACCTTCAGATTATGAGACTGACGCGCTGCCTACTGCGCCAACGAGGCCCGTGTTGCAGGAGAAATTGACGAGAAAATTCGCCAAGAGTTTTGGCGACCCCTCATCCCACATCTTTCCGACGTCAGATTTTTTGATCTGCCAATAAGCCACAGTGTTCACTTGGGCGTTGATAAGGATTTTTAAGGGGGAATCTCTTTAAATGATGTAAAGTTTTCAGGTGAAAAAAGAGAATAAAAAATGTGCATGTGAGAGAGAGAAAGACAATTCATAATGCATATCCAAATCCCGTTAAAGGAGCTAACGAATAAAATTGCTTGTTAAGTGTCTGCCTGGATCAGATTAGCTGAAGACTGAATACTTATCAGTCTCTGTCAGTATACATCAAACCCAGCTAAGGATTGACCTAAGTGATTTGGCATTGTTTTGATTCTCGTTCCCACTGCTCCACCTAAACAGTGAACAACA
>NW_024401420.1:0-5000 GCF_016859285.1 Xiphias gladius
TGATATGATAGAACTTGTAAGAAATTATAAAATCTGGCAAATGTCATACTGAGATTTATGATGTTGTTTTTAATAGTCAAATTTTGCATCAGTAGAAATGTTTAACTTACATTTTAGCCAATCAGCGGTATTACATTTGGATATATTGTCGAATTGACAGTTCTCAATTGCAACACATGCTACTAATGACTATTAACAACATTCTAATAAACAGATTTGCAGGCGGCATGTGTCAGAATTTTGGTCTCGGGCATAATTTCATAAGAGGCTTCTATTATAATTGAGAATACATGATTTTCAGAGCTTGAAGCTGCTTTGTCAGTGTGGACTGTTGATACTGGAAATATGTAGGAAAATGTTTTTGTGTGTGTGTTTTATCAGGGAAAACTGGGTCTTACATCCATGAGAGTCCACAAAGCTGAGCAGTACTTTAATCAGACAGACACAGACTGCTCCATAAATTCCTGCCCTGAACTGTTAAGGAAAGGTAAGGGAAGTTATCCGGCATAAACACACCTCAGCAGAATCATCTTATACAGAGACTCTTCATAACCTGAAGTCAAGAAAAATGGTATCATCTGTTAGAAGCATTCAGCTGCCTTTAGTAACAAAACTCTGTGTGTGTGTGTGTGTGTGTGTGTGTGTGTGTGTGTGTGTGTGTGTGTGTGTGTGTGTGTGTGTGTGTGTGTGTGTGTGTGTGTGTGTGTGTGTGTGTGTCAGATCTGGAGCTGTTGTTCCCCTCAGCGCCCACCACTTCCATCACAGTTGTGACGGTCACACAGAGGAGCAGTCGGCGTGAGGAGACAGCAGGGCAAGACAGAGCTCAGCTGCTGCACAGAGTGAGTCCTGTGATGCTTTATGTTTGTATTAAAAGTTTTGAAATGTGACTGACACAAAGTTTAAAAAGCTGCTGTTTCTTTTTTTCTCCTAACTGCAGTTTGTGAGTGGTGCAAAGGAGATGTGTTTTGCTCTTTGGACTGCAGGATACTGGGCAGACTTCATTGACCCAACAACAGGAGCTGCTGTGAGTTATTTTCTGAGTTTAGTCTTGTGCTAGTTATTTATTAATAAAGAATATCAGGGAATTTTAGCCCCACTTTTTCAACATTGTGACTTTATGGTCATGAAGCATAGATAAGTTGAACGATAAAAAATGATCCCTTGAGAAGCATACTGTAAAAAAAAAAAAGCAGTCGTTCATATAATGGCTGAGTCTCAAATAACAGCCGGGGACATGGTCAGCACGAACAAATAAAAGCTGGGTAAACATTTAGCGGAGTGAAAGTACATTTTTACAGCTGTAATCCTATCAGTACAACAACTCAACACCCTGCTGCACTCAGTTTCTCTTTTTAACAGAAATACTCGTTTGATTCATCATTAAGTTCCAGTCTTTCCATTTTTTTCAGTTTTTCTGGATGAATAAGCTACCTTCAATAAGGGTAGAAGGCTTTCTAATGTTTTTTTTTTAAATTATTACATCTTATTACTATTTTTAAGGAGTCCTGGGATTTCACACCATAAATAAGGTCTGATGTTATTTTGTCATATTTAATATATTGTATGCGGAATATTTTTTTTAGTAGGACAATATTTACTCTTAAAGGTGCTATATGTAAGTTTTGCTGTTGCTACATAGCCAAGACTAGCAGAGGTGGAAAGCAACACCAATGTTAAATCTTGTTTTACTTCTATTTCTATCACTTCTTTTCTTCTACTGAAGTTAGCATGCTAATCAGCTAGCCCTGGCTCATCCTGTCTCGTAATACCACTTTGCGATAGTGAGTCACTGCAGCGTCCAGTCTGCCCTCAGTCCAACATGAGATGGTGAAGAAGTAGCGCTGCCCAGAGGGCATATTCTAACCTCTTGTCTTGTAAAAGCCACGATGGCTGAAGCTCTTGGTAAGTAAACAGCTGTTAAGGCTAACATTGGATGTGTATCGATAGCAAAACCTGACATATAGTACCTTTTTTAAAAGCTGATCCTCGGAATATACAACTCGGCATCACATCTCTTTCTGGCACAGCGTCAGGCTGCTGCCACTTTGGTGATTTTTATCAGCAACAAAAAAACTTGGCGCAAATGCCCAAAAATAAGGAAATGATACTTAAAATATTAAAAAAAAATAGTTTAATTGAACATTCCCTAGCAATTGGATGCATTTAAATCTGCTTCAAAATTAATGTTTAATGTGTTTAAAGCAGGCAGGTCAGTATATCAGTCTGCATTGATCTGTAAATTAATACAATAAAAACACAAGTTGAATTATTGATTGATGCGATTATGTAGATTTCTTCACAAAATTATATCTTTAATTGTGACTTGTATCATCGCTGTACTAATTAACCGTTAAGGACCCACACCACCTGACTCTGGATGCAGATTTGTGGTGCTGTGTGTTCACCTCGTGCCGCTTTGCACCAATCAGAAAACGGCGTGATTTCTTGGAGAAGCAGGTTCCTTTGAATTGTTGAGCTGTTGTCGTCATGCGTCACTGTGATGGGTTCAGCAGTTTTTGAGCGAGGAGACCAGTGATTTGACTGGCTGAGAGTGGATTTGCTTGTCACCACACCCTGCGATCTATATTCACCTTCACGCAGCCCTTTTACCTTGACTGTAGACTACCAATTTAGCATGAAAAGCAAGTGGGGGAAAAAACAGCGCAGATGGTGTGATTGAGTTTATGTAACAATGGCAATTTAAAGTTGGTCTAAATGTGACTATGATATGACACAGATGTTGAGAAATCAGGAGTAAAACCCTCTCTGTACTATATAAGCCAAGTAAGAGCCTGTGGTCTGTTCTCCAACAGTTCTTTGCATCTCCATCAAGTCAAACCACACTGCAGACAGAGGAAGAGCTGAGACATTTGGGCTTTCACATCGAGGTGTCGGGCTCCTGCACAGTCATTCGCCACATCCTGAGAGGAACGCCTTTGTTTGTGGGGACTGTTTTCACTAACGCGCCTACTCACAGTGCCGCCATCACCAGACTACAAGGACTTTCAAATGTACTCGATGATGAGGAATAGGCTTTTTCATATTTTATACAGAACTAAATTCAAACAAAGGCTTCTTTATGGTTTGAAGAAGCTTGGACGCTAACGTATAGTAGTGTTGGTACATGGTCTGTACCAGTGGAAGGTTGTGCAGAGTTTGTCTTACTGTAACAAACAGCAGCTGGACAAATGTTAGTATTACTGAGGACTTGACTGAGACTCTAATGCAGACCTCAGTGCTGTCTCTGGCTGACAGGTCAAGTTTTAACCCGGCTTATCCTGCACTACATCCCGGGAGAAACACACCCAGCGCAGTGGGAATTTTATAATGTGATATTTGCCATTTAGGAAGTCTGTAGGAAACATTTTAGAGGATGGCATCATCGTGTTTAGGATATTAGAAACATGAATATGAAATGGAAACCTCTCAGATGTACAGAGGCAGCTGTTGGTAATTCATGAAAAGATCCAGATTCAAACATCTTAAGATTTAATCAAGTCAATACTTTTAATACTTGTATGTTCTTTTTTTCTCCTTGATTTGTTGCACATAATCTAAAGAAATATGAATACTGTTTGAGTTGAAGCACTACAGTTGTGTCAGAACTGCCGAATGAATAAAGTGACTTCTCATCCCGCTGCAATGAAACCTCCCCTGTAGATGATTTTTTTTAATTTAATGATTTTATTTTCATAATGAAGAGTTCCCTCTTTATACATGATAAAATATACAACAAATGTGACTAACAAAAAAGAACCAAGCCACGATTAATTTGAAATACTGTGATCAAAAATTACATAAACTCAACTAAAAGATACTGACCAATGGACGTTTAAATCTATATAAAAAGGGGAATTTGTCATTTGAACACTGAAATTCTCCTGCTTTTTGAGAGATTTTACTAAGGTTTCATTTTCATGGAAGGCTTTTCATTACCACTTAAAAGTCTCTTTGCATTACCTCACCCATCATGCACCAATACAACTCATAGACGGACTACATGCACTGGTAATATCTGTTTAACAGTGACGAAAATGTGGAAACACTGGTCAACAATATAGGAACACATAAAAAGAGACTTATGTCTGTGAATCTCTTGCCACAATGCATGATGGGAGAATTTCCAACATAACTACCTCATGTAACTGCAATCTCAGGAATACTGATCATGGTGTCAACTATGTACTTATTTAGCCTTTGTTTCAAAATAATAGCGCACAGTTACTCGAGATAACTATTCAGGATAAACCTATCGCTCCATGAACTGTGTTGAAAGAACCAAATTAGCTGGATGAGGGTTAGCAGGATTATTTTAGCCTGATAAACAGCATGTCAGCCTGAAAGCAACATTTGAAGGAAAGTGCTCTGGTATACATACACACTGTTGCGTATGATCTTCTTGCTCGGTACACAGCAAGATCCTCTCAAGCAGTGGATGCAATAGAAAGAAACAGGAGTTTGACATGTTCAGATCGTGGTCATCATACCTTTTTAAAGTTATGTTTATTTCCAAATATGGCAGTCTGGATGCCCAAGACACTTAGAATATCAACTCAACCGCAACCATCTTGGGCCTTTTTGAATAATTTCTTAATCAGACACATTGTGTATGGACAGGGCTGATTTTGAATTTACCAAGAGCCTGATCTAAGCTTTCATCACTTTTGTGTGGAAAACACCTTGTCGCTCCATTTGTCTCTGTCTGACATTGTGATGGACAGACGTTTTTTCAGTTTTAGCCAATACGTAAGCTATTGACCCAATATTCTAATATTAACTTCAAATATGTGGTCTCGTTTTATGCAATGAAAAAATACATAGTTGCTATATTTTCTGACATGAGTTTTAGAAGATGGGAGAATCTTACTTTATTAAAGGAAAAGATAGCCCTGTTTAGGTAAGAGTTGGTTCTCGGTTGACTGATTTAACTGTTGGATGCAGCAAGAAACACTGGATTTGACTGGGCTTTGAGCCTGAATGCTCGGACACACAGTTTTACA
>NW_024401421.1:0-5000 GCF_016859285.1 Xiphias gladius
CTTTTAAACCAATATATACATATACATATATAGTTGTAATTTCTGCTACTTGTTGCTGGCTGCTGACTTTTAACTTGCGACTTACTTCTCTGTGATATCATGTAGATATTGGTTGATAAGGTTCTTGAAGACCTCTGATATCAACAGGGGAACGTCCAAGTTGCTGGACCCAGTTGCTTCTCCCACTTCATCTGATGGAATCTAGAAAGAAGAACAATCAGATTTTAGCAACCGGGCATCTTTCATACACCATTGTGATGGGACAGTAAAAAAATCTACATGACCACACAGTTTATTAACTCTAATGGTACCTGGTGCTGTGTGCAAACCACAAACCATCTCTTCATTCATTCTGCAGCCTGTCTTCGTTCAGACAGACCAGACAGAAATCTGTGACTAGATGCATTTTAAAAGCTCATGGTCCAAATGAAAGTGTTTATGTCAAATGTTGCCTTTGAACAATTAACTGTCAGATATTAGCGTGCAGAGAATATCTGACCCATCAGAACTCTTCACAATGAATAATTCACTTTCTCTTCATTTTAAATAACGTCACAGCTGACAGACATAGAGATCTCTGATAAGAGTTTTTCATCAAAAGGTAAACTGATGGTAAACTTTCTCCCAGAGCCGCTGAAGTTGAGCTCAACTTGTGTATGTATGTTTGTGTGTGTGTGTGTGCGTGTGTGTGCGATTCAAGTCTAAATCCTCTTACCTTGTTATCCATGTCGAGCGCTGAAGTATCCATTTAAACACAATGGGGGTACTTTCTTCTCGTCAGTTATTTCTCCGTAGTTTTCTCGGTGAAAGTCTCTTTCGATCTGTTCACTGTCTCTGCTCAGGTGAGAAATTGACTGTAGAACAGAATTCGTCATAAAGAATCATCACGTCACAATTACGCCTCAAACATCAAAGCCCACGAGTGCGCGCGCAGACACACACACACACACACACACACACACACACACACACACACACACACAAACATCCTTGTTTTACTACACTCGTGGGGACCCGTCATTGACATGATGCATTCCATAGCCCCTTACCCTGACCCTAACCTAAACCTGATTCTAACCTCAACACTAAAACCAAGCCAAGACTCCCAAACAGCCCTTCAGAGGTGTGAGGACCTGTCACAATGTCCTCACTTTCCCCAAATGTCCCCATTGCGTAAGGTCTAAACTCAAACTGGTCCTCACAATGATAGAAGTATACAAACACACACGCGCGCGCATTTTTTTACTGTACGATGTCTCTCGTGTAAACTTTCTATGGCGCCTTAAGAAAAACAAACAAACAAAGAGAAAATTGTAAATTCCTGCAAATGTTCAGTCACTAAAGGGAGCGTTAAACACAAAAACATTTCGGTTTTAGAAGCCCTAGTTTTAGCTACAAGGTTCATGCTAAAATGTGAGTTGATTAATAAATCGCGCGCGTGTGTGTGTGTGTGTGTGTGTGTGTGTGTGTGTGTGTGTGTGTGTGTGCCGGGGGGGTAGAAACTTTTGAATGGGGGGCGGCAGACTGGAACACAGTTTTAAGAAGGGGGCACATTTGTAAAATTAGTTCAATTGTATTGGACTCAAATTTGAAGCCCTCTGCAATATTCAACTGTGCATTATTAATAGTTATTTATTCAGTTTAAATCAGCCAAATAAAAAACTTTACATTCTGTAATATGTAATAATAATAATATTAATAATAAATAACAGCTATTTGTAAATCCACATAGCCTAGAGATTATAAAATAACTGGCCCCTGAGCACAGACATATAAAAGGCCTCTCCACCGCTCGTACATAGAAGCAAGGCCCCCAGATTTAAAGAGTCACAAAACAATGACAGACAACCTTTTAAGTTGTTTTGTGCGTCTTCCTAGTCAGTTTGTCTCTGTTATTAGTCCTTGTGTGTATCTTTGTGTTTGTTTTGCGTCACTTTATGGTTGTTGGTCGTTTTGCGTCTCTTTGTAGTCATTGTTGTCGTTGTGGGTCTCTTTTCGGTTGTTGTGCTTCTCTTTTTTAATCATTGTACGTCTCCTTGTGGTTTGTTTTTGCAATCGTTTGTGGTCATTGTGCGTCTCTCTGGGCTTTTTTTTGTGTCATTTAATGGCTCTTGGTCGTTTTGCATGTCTTTGTAGTTGTTTTGTGTTTCTTTGTAGACGTTTTCTGACTCTTTGTAGTCACTGTGGTTGTCGTGGGTCTCTTACGTCTTGTGTCTCTTTTAAACCCTTATCTGTCTCCTTGTGGTTGAGCGTCTTTGTGGTGTTGGGTCTTTTTCTACTTTTTTCGTGTCTCTTTTTAGTACTTGGGCGTCTCTTTTTGGTCCTTTGATTGAATATCCAACAAGAAATGCGAATAGTTACTTCATACAGACAGTGTTGCGTTTCAGATGTAACAACATAGAAAAGTGCTTTATTCGGTTATGTCGCAGCTTGTGAATGGGTCAAATTCCAAATATATTTCACCTTTCAGTAGAGGGTCATGGAGGAGTGCTGAGAACCGTGGACAAGGACGGACACGAATCAGATGTTTCACCACTTCCGTTTTCCCTGTCTGTATCAAGTCAGACAGCGATACGCAGGCTGTTTATTTCAAAATAAAATGTGCGCTAAAGAGTTAAAATGGCAAGTGTGGGTGAAAATTAGATATACGCTTTAAAAAGAATAACCTACAGATCGCGCTTAGAAAGCTTTAAGCACCCTCAGTCGTGCAATTTTTTCTGTTAAAGTCGGACGCTACATTTATGCTTCAACTTCCGATTTCGTTGCGGCGACGGTAACGATGGCTGACTTGATGCAGCTCAGACAGGCGACGTAGGAAACAGCAGTCACTTATCTGCTGATGGCACATATAGGTTAGCCCTCCGGTTACACAGACGGGAACATGTTGTCCACTGCGGTGCTCTTTTTTTTTAACAGTGGGATCTGTCTGTGAACAAGCCGCACCAGAAAAAAAACTGGTTTATGTGACTGTGGTGAGTATTATCAATATCTGGTGCAAAGCTGCGGAAGCTGCGTTGAATTCGGCCGCGACTTGCATCGCTGTTCTTTGGGACAAATAGATACTTACGGAACTACATTCCAAATTCAGGAGGTTTTTGTGGTTTCTATGCTTATCTGTAAACCTGTTTAGTCCCATGAACACGAATAAAGTCAAGCAGAAATCGTTGGGGGTCTTCTAGTAAATCCGGCATATTAAAAATTCACCTAGCAACACTTATTTTTTAAACACGCACATTTTTTGTGTTTGGTTCCCACCGCTCGTTGCAATGCACTGCGTTAAAAGAACAACGGGCTAGCCTGTTGTAAATGTGGACGTTTTATTGAAAAAAAAGAAAAGAATAGAATTCAATTTTCAATGAATATCTTTGAATTGGGAAATATTTAAAAGGCAAGGCCTGTTTTGCATGTACACATGTAAGACACCACCAAACGACCAAAGACAGTCTTTCCAAAAGAACATTGAGAGGAACTCAGCAAGTGTTCGGCTGAACTCCCATGTTAATGCTATTCCTGGAAAACATGACAACAACCCTACATTACAAGCCTTACCTGTCTGACTTGTCAGCTAAATTATTGAAGTGTTTACATAATAAAAAGGAGGCTAGCTATTGCAAAATGTTGTTTGATGTCTGTATTGATAAAACGACCGCCTGGTCACCTGACATGATGGGTGTATAACTTTTTAAAAAATTGCAATGACCGTTGCTGTAACTCATTCCAAAATAAAGTCATAGGGAGCGAAAAAAATATGTTCATTAAGTAAAACATAGAGCATATGAGACAGTTGATAGAGTTGTTGTGAGTTCTGTTGTGGGTAGATAAAAGTAGAGGGCTAAAACTTGTCATTTACTGCTGCTTCACAGAGGAGCCAGGGAGGGGGGACGAGGGAAAGACAGGAGATAGATTCAGGACACAAAGACACAGGTCCGAAGCACGTAAAAGATATGGATTTTCCTTCCAAAACTTTTGGACTTCAGAAGAGGTCCTTTCAGAGGAGCTGGTACGCCACTTTTAACTGGCCAGAATATTCAGTCGGCCAATATTCTGCCTGAGTGTGTTCAAGCTCCTTGATCCCAAGATGTTCCCACCATTGAAGGCGATCTTTCAGGTGGCCCTTACCATCCCAGTCAGTAGCTGCAGCTGCGAGTGATGGTTTTAAGCTCTTCGCCGACTACATACTTGGCTAAGGTGTACCGTTGGCCAGGAGATGCTCCGTGATCTGGCGGTGTTGTCAACTGAGAGAGAGTTGGTCGGGGGCTTCCATGATGACAAAGACTGACAAGTTCACCCGACTGAAATCAAGACGTCACACCCTCAAGCTTCCTCCTCAGATTTGGACACAGCAGTACAAAGGCCAGGAGAAGAGAGGAGATAAAACACAATAGAAGAATAAGATCTTGGGAATGGAAAGACATGACATGAAAGGACAGAAACCCCAACGGATACCAAAGGAGTGGGAAAGTAACGAGAAGACGTAGACCACCAATTTTAATGGATACGAGAGAGAGAGAGAACTTCAAGGATCAACAAGAGCACAACAGAGGAAGAGATGTAGTTGCGAAGACCGATTTCATCAGATGGAGAGGAGCACAGCACAGAATCCACGTATTACACTGCAGTAAGTAATAAAAAACAATAGAAAGCTGCTTGATGTACATCTGTTGCTGCACTGAATACTGGCCTGTAGCTGGCATCCAACAGTATAGCTGTGTTTTGTCACCGTCAGCCCACATGGAATAATGAGCACTGACGAATATTTACCCCCCGAGATGGAATAGTGCGTGAATTAATTCCATAAAGAACGTGCTAAAAACTTCATCGAGCGTATTGCTTTTGATTCTGACTGACATCTACCTCAACATGACCCCGCTCTAGAGGCCGCTTCTGTCCCTAATGATGAACAGCTCTCCCTGGGTCCTGCTGAACCTTGCTCAACCGACACTATACCTGTTAGGGTCACATTAAACTGTGGCAACTATAGACCCAGCTGCTCTGCTAAA
>NW_024401422.1:0-34000 GCF_016859285.1 Xiphias gladius
TGATATACTGCCTCATTGAACGTTTTTATTTTGCATCCTTGTCATCTGTTAGGCCAAAACTAAAAACACTGAACTGCTGCATCAGCAGATTTGAGCCAAAACTACTTCACCTATAGCAGTCAATGTTCTTTAATCCACAGCCACCAAACCGGTAACTGCTCTGTGCTCAGCTTGTGTATGTCACAACCTGAACAGTGTGCAGAAACAATGATGAGCTATTTGCCACCATCTAATGGTTGATGAGATTTACTGCAAACTAACCCACTGCTTTACCTTCAACTTTGCAAAGCTTCTAGAGAAACTACAGATGGGTGAGAAATTGAAGGAAAAACCTGAATAAATGAGTGCAAATCCTAACAAATGCAGATGCCTCCATAGCAATGAAGTAATGAAGCTGCTTTGGAGGCTCAAGGTGGAAAAACATCTAACTAAGACGCTTCATGTTGGGTTTTCCATTCATTCGTCATCCATCTGTACTTTGAATACTGTTCTAATTCTGACAGTAAATGATGGCAAAAGAGATGTCACAACCATGTGTCAGTATTAATTTTCAGCTAAATTTATTTCCAGTCCACATGAAGAATCAGTTGCAGATGTGTGGGACATTTAGAGTTTTAGCTGCATGTTTTTGGAATGTGGGAGGAAACCGGAGCACCCGGAGTAAACCCACGTCAACACGGGGAGAACATGCAAACTCTTCACAGAAAGGGCCGAGTAAACCAAACCCTCAGCCGTCTTCCTGTGAGGCAACAAAGAGCCACCGTGCTGCCCTCACTCTTAAAAGAGATGTGTTCTTTTCATTTGTCGTTAGAAAAGCTCTTTTTAGCACAAATCAGACTTGTTTGACAAAGTAGAGCGGAAGCTTAAGCTCTACTTTGTCAAACTAATCTTTCTGGTTCTTTATCAAACACATTCTTTCTAAGAGTGTGTATTAATCTTGAAAAATGATCCGATGATTTTTAATTTGGTTTTTCATTTTTTCAAGATTAATACAAAACAATCATGACTGGGGGGAAAGACTGGACACGGGATATTTGAGTGTACTAGTCATCCAGTGATCCACCGCTGGTGCAGGAGGTGAAGGGCTTCCTCAGAGTCCTGGCCACGGAAGAGAACATCCTGATGATGGCGGGGCGCCTCTGCTTCCTCGAAGGGTAGGGCGTCAAACGATTCTTCCTGTCGATGATTTCACTGTGAGATACTGATACGTCAAGTACCTCAAATGCTGGAGAAAGTTTGCTGGTCCTTTTGCGGAAAAATGTCCTCACTTTCTTTGCAAAGCTGCTGGTGTTTTCTGTGGACTTGTTCAGCTGCGCTTTTAAAATCTTGGCAACAGCTTCCTCAAAAGCCCCGTCCATGGACACCATGGCAGCCTGCAGCAGCTTTGGAGATCCAAATTCCCGACAAAGCTTCTTGAAGACAAGGATGTGGACCTTTCCAACAGTCTGTGGGAGAGTGGAACTTAATTCTCCCGCAGTCCTCTCTCTCAGACGTGTCAACATTAGGTCAAGGTCCACGTCATATGTTGATGTCCCTGTGGCGTCGGTGATGCACTCTCCACAAACGTCATATGTTGATGTCCCTGTGGCGCCGGTGATGCACTCCACCAGCTTCCCGAGAAACACGAAGAAAAAATGTTCTCGCTGTGTCAACTGATCTACAGAGCTGAAAGAGCGCTCTGAACTCTGACTCGCTGATATAAAGCTGACAATTTCAGCAATGTCCTCCTCCTCAATGTCCTGGACTTCCATCTCCTCGACTGAACACAAACCTTCTTGGCAATGACTGTCCAGACATCTTTGGCTGTCAGATGACTCAAGCTGGGCTTTTTTGCATCTCCACAGTATTTGAGTGAAAATGTAAACCATTTCCTCAATGTGAGATTCACATGTTTCTGGCTCAGCTGCAGGTTCCTCTGGTTGTGTGAAAGGGTCTAGCCGTCTGATTATAGCCAGCGAGCAATTGACCTTCTTCTTCACCTCTGCTATGAACAACTCCAGCAGTTTGTCAGAGAGGTGGGCCATCTCATGTTCGACTCCTAGTGCTGCACCAAAGTCAAGGTGAAAAGAATTTCCAAGGCTTGCTTGGATATCTTCCTCCGTCACACGGTAATAATTCCTGTCCCTTGAAAAGAGAGAGAGAGTCACACATTAGTCAACTGATCTGATCTGGGCAGTGGTATTCAAACATTTCCTTCTTGTAACACCTTTTTCAAAACTTGGGGTCAACGTTTTAACAAATCACATAAATCAACCCTGCTAGCCAATGATTTATACCAGAATCTGATGAGAATATATTCTAAGAGGCAGGATTGATCAATAACTTCATTTTTTGGCCTGTAATAATCCCAAGGTTACAAAATGCTACATAAAATATGGATTTTAAAGAAGACAGTGTATGTGAATAAAACAGCGTTTGGAGGCTTTTCACTTACCGTGTGAAATGAGTGTCGGAGGAGTTGCTGGGGCCTTTCAGGGTAATCCAGTTAACAACTTGGGGTTTCACATTTTTCAGGACGAAGACACTGAGCGCATCTACTATCTCGTGACACATTTTAGATAGCAGATCGGCCAAGTATGTATCTACGTTTCCAACTACCAAAAACATCCACTGCCTGGAAGAGAAGAATAGGAATGGTTGACCAAAACAAACCTTTAAATAATATATACATCTACATATATAGTTGAAATTTCTGCTACTGTTTGCTGACTGCTGACTTTTAACTTGCAACTTACTCATCTGTGATATCCTGTAGATATTGGTTGATAAGGTTCTTGAAGACCTCTGATATCAACAGGGGAACGTCCAAGTTGCCGCACCTCAATTCTCCCAGTTCATCTGATGGAATCTAGAAAGAAGAACAATCAGATTTTAGCTACCGGGCATCTTTCATACACCATTGTGATGGGACTGTAAAAAAAATCTACATGACCACACAGTTTATTAACACTCATGGTACGTGGTGCTGTGCGCAAACCACAAACCATCTCTTCATTCATTCTGCAGCCTGTCTTCGTTCAGACAGACCAGACAGAAATCTGTGACTAGATGCATTTTAAAAGCTCATGGTCCAAATGAAAGTGTTTATGTCAAATGTTGCCTTTGAACAATTAACTGTCAGATATTAGCGTGCAGATAATATTTGACCCAATAGAACTCTTCACATTGAATAATTCACTTTCTCTTCATTTTAAATAACGTCACAGCTGACAGACATAGAAATCTCTGATAAGAGTTTTTCATCAAAAGGTAAACTGATGGTAAACTTTCTCCCAGAGCCGCTGAAGTTGAGCTCAACTTGTGTATGTATGCTTGTGTGTGTGTGTGTGTGTGTGTGTGTGTGTGTGTGTGTGTGTGTGTGTGTGCGATTCAAGTCTAAATCCTCTTACCTTGTTATCCATGTCGAGCGCTGAAGTATCCATTTAAACACAATGGGGGTACTTTCTTCTCGTCAGTTATTTCTCCGTAGTTTTCTCGGTGAAAGTCTCTTTCGATCTGTTCACTGTCTCTGCTCAGGTGAGAAATTGACTGTAGAACAGAATTCGTCATAAAGAATCATCACGTCACAATTACGCCTCAAACATCAAAGCCCACGAGTGCGCGCGCAGACACACACACACACACACACACACACAAACATCCTTGTTTTACTACACTCGTGGGGACCCGTCATTGACATGATGCATTCCATAGCCCCTTACCCTGACCCTAACCTAAACCTGATTCTAACCTCAACACTAAAACCAAGCCAAGACTCCCAAACAGCCCTTCAGAGGTGTGAGGACCTGTCACAATGTCCTCACTTTCCCCAAATGTCCCCATTGCGTAAGGTCTAAACTCAAACTTGTCCTCACAATGATAGAAGTATACAAACACACACGCGCGCGCATTTTTTTACTGTACGATGTCTCTCGTGTAAACTTTCTATGGCGCCTTAAGAAAAACAAACAAACAAAGAGAAAATTGTAAATTCCTGCAACTGTTCAGTCACTAAAGGGAGCGTTAAAACACAAAAACATTTAGGTTTTAGAAGCCCTAGTTTTAGCTACAAGGTTCATGCTAAAACGTGAATGGAGCATTAAATCGTGTGTGTGTGTGTGTGTGTGTGTGTGTGTGTGTGTGCCGGGGAGGGGGGGGTAGAAGCTATTGAATGGGGGGCGGCAGACTGGAACACAGTTTAAAGAAGGGGGCACATTTGTAAAATTATCTCAATTGTATTGGACTCAAATTTGAAGCCCTCTGCAATATTCAACTGTGCATTATTAATAGTTATTTATTCAGTTTAAATCAGCCAAATAAAAAACTTTACATTCTGTAATATGTAATAATAATAATAATAATAATAAATAACAGCTATTTGTAAATCCACATAGCCTAGAGATTATAAAATAACTGGCCCCTGAGCTCAGACATATGAAAGGCCTCTCCACCGTACATAGAAGCAAAGGCCCCAGATTTAAAGACACAAAAGCAGCGACAAAAAAACCTTTTAAGTTGTTTTGTGCGTCTTCCTAGTCAGTTTGTCTCTGTTATTAGTCTTTGTGTGTATCTTTGTGTTTGTTTTGCGTCACTTTATGGTTGTTGGTCGTTTTGCGTCTCTTTGTAGTCATTGTTGTCGTTGTGGGTCTCTTTTCAGTTGTTGTGCTTCTCTTTTTTAATCATTGTACGTCTCCTTGTGGTTTGTTTTTGCAATCGTTTGTGGTCATTGTGCGTTTCTCTGGGCTTTTTTTTGCGTCATTTAATGGCTCTTGGTCGTTTTGCATGTCTTTGTAGTTGTTTTGTGTTTCTTTGTAGACGTTTTCTGACTCTTTGTAGTCACTGTGGTTGTCGTGGGTCTCTTACGTCTTGTGTCTCTTTTAAACCCTTATCTGTCTCCTTGTGGTTGAGCGTCTTTGTGGTGTTGGGTCTTTTTCTACTTTTTTCGTGTCTCTTTTTAGTACTTGGGCGTCTCTTTTTGGTCCTTTGATTGAATATCCAACAAGAAATGCGAATAGTTACTTCATACAGACAGTGTTGCGTTTCAGATGTAACAACATAGAAAAGAGCTTTATTCGGTTATGTCGCAGCTTGTGAATGGGCCAAATTCCAAATATATTTCACCTTTCAGTAGAGGGGCATGGAGGAGTCTTGAGAACCGTAGATAAGGGCGGACACGAATCAGATGTTTCACCACTTCCCTTTTCCCTGTCTGTATCTGGTCAGACAGCGATACGCAGGCTTTTTATTTCAAAATAAAATGTGCGCTAAAGAGTTAAAATGGCAAGTGTGGGTGAAAATTAGATATACGCTTTAAAAATAATAACCTACAGATGGCGGCTTAGAAAGCTTTAATCACCCTCAGTCTTGCAATTTTTTCTGTTAAAGTCGGACGCTACATTTATGCTTCAACTTCCGATTCGTTCTTGGCGACGGTAACGATGGCTGACTTGATGCAGCTCAGACAGGCGACGTAGGAAACAGCAGTCACTTATCTGCTGATGGCACATATAGGTTAGCCCTCCGGTTACACAGACGGGAACATGTTGTCCACTGCGGTGCTCTTTTTTTTAACAGGGGGATCTGTCTGTGACAAGCCACACCAGAAAAAAAACTAGTTTATGTGACTGTGGTGAGTATTATCAATATCTGGTGTAACGCTGCGGAAGCTGCGTTAAACTGGGCCGCGACTTGCCTCGCTGCTCTTTGGGATGAATAGACACTTACGGAACTACATTCCAAATTCAGGAGGTTTTTTTGGTTTCTATTCTTATCTGTACACCTGTTTTGTTCCCTGAACACAAATAAAGTCAGGCAGAAATCGTTGGGGGTCTTCTAGTAAATCCGGCATATTAAAAATTCACCTAGCAACACTTATTTTTTAAACACGCACATTTTTATATTTGGTTCAAACCGCTCGTTCGCAATGCACTGCATTAGAAGAACAATGGGCTAGCCTGTTGTAAAAGTGGACGTTTTATTGAAAAAGAAAGAAAAGAATAGAATTCACTTTTCCATGAATATCTTTGAATTGGGAAATATTTAAAAGGCAAGGCCTGTTTTGCATGTACACATGTAAGACACCACCAAACGACCAAAGACAGTCTTTACAAAAGAACATTGAGAGGAACTCAGCAAGTGTTCGGCTGAACTCCCATGTTAATGCTATTCCTGGAAAACATGACAACAACCCTACATTACAAGCCTTACCTGTCTGACTTGTCAGCTAAATTATTGAAGTGTTTACATAATAAAAAGGAGGCTAGCTATTTCAAAATGTTGTTTGATGTCTGTATTGATAAAACGACCGCCTGGTCACCTGACATGATGGGTGTATAACTTTTTAAAAAATTGCAATGACCGTTGCTGTAACTCATTCCAAAATAAAGTCATAGGGAGCGAAAAAAATATGTTCATTAAGTAAAACATAGAGCATATGAGACAGTTGATAGAGTTGTTGTGAGTTCTGTTGTGGGTAGATAAAAGTAGAGAGCTAAAACTTGTCATTTACTGCTGCTTCACAGAGGAGCCAGGGAGGGGGGACGAGGAAAGACAGGAGATAGATTCAGGACACAAAGACACAGGTCCGAAGCACGTATAAGATGTGGATTTTCCCTCCAAAACCTTTGGACTTCAGAAGAGGTCCTTTCAGAGGAGCTGGTACGCCACCTTTTAACTGGCCAGAATATTCAGTCGGCTATTATTCTGCCTGAGTGTGTTCAAGCTCCTTGATCCCAAGATGTTCCCACCATTGAAGGCGATCTTACAGGTGGCCCTTACCATCCCAGTCAGTAGCTGCAGCTACGAGTGATGGTTTAGCGCTCGCCGACTACATACTTGGCTAAGGTGTACTGTTGGCCAGGAGATGCTCCGTGATCTGGTGGTGTTGTCAACTGAGAGAGAGTTGGTCGGGGGCTTCCATGATGACAAAGACTGACACGTTCACCCGACTGAAAACAAGACGTCACACCCTCAAGCTTCCTCCTCAGATTTGGACACAGCAGTACAAAGGCCAGGAGAAGAGAGGAGATAAAACACAATAGAAGAATAAGATCTTGGGAATGGAAAGACATGACATGAAAGGACAGAAACTAACGGATACCAAAGGAGTGGGAAAGTAACGAGAAGACGTAGACCACCAATTTTAATGGATACGAGAGAGAGAGAGAACTTCAAGGATCAACAAGAGCACAACAGAGGAAGGGATGAGGTTGTGAAGACCGATTTCATCAGATGGAGAGGAGCACAGCACAGAATCCACGTATTACACTGCAGTAAGTAATAAAAAACAATAGAAAGCTGCTTGATGTACATCTGTTGCTGCACTGAATACTGGCCTGTAGCTGGCATCCAACAGTATAGCTGTGTTTTGTCACCGTCAGCCCACATGGAATAATGAGCACTGACGAATATTTACCCCCCGCGATGGAATAGTGCGTGAATTAATTCCATAAAGAACGTGCTAAAACTTCATCGAGCGTATTGCTTTTGATTCTGACTGACATCTACCTCAACATGACCCCGCTCTAGAGGCCGCTTCTGTCCCTAATGATGAACAGCTCTCCCTGGGTCCTGCTGAACCTTGCTCAACCGACACCATACCTATTAGGGTCACATTAAACTGTGGCAACTATAGACCCAGCTGCTCTGCTAAATCTACAGTAAGAGCAAACCTAGTTGTCGTTCCACCTGCTCCAGTGTAGCAATAAATGAATAAGTCACCACTTACTGGTAAGCGGCCATAGTCTGCAGTTAACAACTGGCTTTGATCTAGGTCTGAAGAGAGTTTATGATTTACATTTAAGTTTGGTGATTCTTTTACTTGCTCCATTGTTTTGAATTGTATTTCCAAATCAACACATAGAGACAGGATTGCGGGTCAAACATGGCGTCATACGGTTTTCAGCAGCAAACTGAGTAGTTTTAAGTAAAACAAAAGCTAAGGCTGCAAAGACCCACAAATGTCCTTGTCATGCCCCCATAAGGCCCCAGGACTGTGTGGACTGATGAGAACATGGAACCATTCGGACCAGCGCTTCCAGTTACCAGGTGAACTTCATTAATACTCAACATCTGGAGAAAAGTGCTCTGGTACACACACAAACACACAGACACACTGTTGTGTATGATCTTCTTGCTCGGTACACAGCAAGATCCTGTCAAGCAGTCGATGCAATAGGAAGAAACAGGAGTTCGACATGTTCAGACCGTGGTCATCATACGTTTTTAAAGTTATGTTTATTTCCAAATATGGCAGTCTGGATGCCCAAGACACTTAGAATATCAACTCAACCGCAATGAAGCAATGAAGCTGCTTTGGAGGCTCAAGGTGGAACAATATCTAACTAAGACACTTCATGTTGGGTTTTCCATTCATTCGTCATCCATCTGTACTTTGAATACTGTTCTAATTCTCACAGTAAATGATGGCAAAAGAGATGTCACAACCATGTGTCCGTTTTAATTTTTAGCTAAATTTATTTCCAGTCCACATGTAGAATCAGTTGCAGATGTGTGGGACATTTAGAGTTTTAGCTGCATGTTTTGGAATGTGGGAGGAAACCGAGCACCGGAGTAAACCCACGTCAACACGGGGAGAACATGCAAACTCTTCACAGAAAGGGCCGAGTAAACCAAACCCTCAGCCGTCTTCCTGTGAGGCAACAAAGAGCCACCGTGCTGCCCTCACTCTTAAAAGAGATGTGTTCTTTTCATTTGTCGTTAGAAAAGCTCTTTTTAGCACAAATCAGACTTGTTTGACAAAGTAGAAAAGAAGCTTAAGCTCTACTTTGTCAAACTAATCTTTCTGGTACTTTATCAAACACATTCTTTCTAAGAGTGTGTATTAATCTTGAAAAATGATCCGATGATTTTTAATTTGGTTTTTCATTTTTTCAAGATTAATACAAAACAATCATGACTGGGGGTAAAGACTGGACACGGGATATTTGCGTGTTCTAGTCATCCAGTGATCCACCGCTGGTGCAGGAGGTGAAAGGCTTCCTCAGAGTCCTGGCCACGGAAGAGAACATCCTGATGATGGCGGGGCGCCTCTGCTTCCTCGAAGGGTAGGGCGTCAATGGATTCTTCCTGTCGGTGATTTCACGGTGAGATACTGATGCGTCAAGTACCTCACATGCTGGAGAAAGTTTGCTGGTCCTTTTGCAAAAAAACTTCCTCACTTTCTTTGCAAAGCCGCAGGTTTTTTCTGTGGACTTGTTCAGCTGCGCTTTTAAAATCTTGGCAACAGCTTCCTCAAAAGCCCCGTCCCTGGACACCATGGCAGCCTGCAGCAGCTTTGGAGATCCAAATTCCCGACAAAGCTTCTTGTAGACGCGGATGTGGACCTTTCCAACAGTCTGTGGGAGAGTGGAACTTAATTCTCCCGCAGTCCTCTCTCTCAGACGTGTCAACATCCCGTCAAAGTCCAGGTCACATGTTGATGTCCCTGTGGCGTCGGTGACGCACTCCACCAGCTTCCCGAGAAACACAGCGAGAAATGTCCTCTCTCGCTGTGGCAACTGATCTACAGAGCTGGCAGAACGCTCTGAACTCTGATTCGCTGATATAAAGCTGACAATTTCAGCAATGTCCTCCTCCTCAATGTCCTGGACTTCCATCTCCTCGACTGAACACAAACCTTCTTGGCAATGACTGTCCAGACATCTTTGGCTGTCAGATGACTCAAGTTCGGCTTTCATGTATCTCCACAGTGCATAAGTGATAATGTCAACCATTTCCTCAATGTGAGACACACGTATTTCTGGCTCAGCTGCAGGCTCCTCTGGTTGCTTGACAGAGTCTGGCTCTCTGATTAGAGGCAGCGAGCAGTTCACCTTCTTCTTCACCTCTGCTGCAAACAACTCCAGCAGTTTGTCAGAGAGAGGTGGGCCATCTCATGTTCGAATCCTACTGCTGCACCAAAGCCAACGTGAAAAGAATTTCCAAGTCTTGCTTGGATATCTTCCTCCATCACACAGTAATGATTCCTGTCCTTGCAAAGAGAGAGAGAGTCACACATTAGTCAACTGATCTGATCTGGGCAGTGATATTCAAACATTTCCTTCTTGTAACACCTTTTTCAAAACTTGGGGTCACTGTTTTAACAAATCCCATAAATCAACCCTGCTAGCCAATGATTTATACCAGAATCTGATGAGAATATATTCTAAGAGGCAGGATTGATCAATAACTTCATTTTTTGGCCTGTAATAATCCCAAGGTTACAAAATGCTACATAAAATATGGATTTTAAAGAAGACAGTGTATGTGAATAAAACAGCGTTTGGAGGCTTTTCACTTACCGTGTGAAATGATTGTCGGTGGAGCTGCTGGGGCCCTCCGGGGAAATCCGGGGAACAACCTGAGGTGCCACATCTTCCAGGACTAAGCCGCTGACCGAATCTACTACCTCATGACACATTTGAGATAGCAGATAGGTTGTGTCTTTGTCTACGTGTCCAGATGCCAATAACATCCACTGCCTGGAAGAAAAGAATAGGAATGGTTGAGCGAAACAAACTTTTAAACCAATATATACATCTACATATATAGTTGAAATTTCTGCTACTGTTTGCTGACTGCTGACTTTTAACTTGCAACTTACTCATCTGTGATATCCTGTAGATATTGGTTGGTAAGGTTCTTGAAGACCTCTGATATCAACAGGGGCGTCAAGTTGCCGCACCTCAATTCTCCCAGTTCATCTGATGGAATCTAGAAAGAAGAACAATCAGATTTTAGCTACCGGGCATCTTTCATACACCATTGTGATGGGACTGTAAAAAAAATCTACATGACCACACAGTTTATTAACACTCATGGTACGTGGTGCTGTGCGCAAACCACAAACCATCTCTTCATTCATTCTGCAGCCTGTCTTCGTTCAGACAGACCAGACAGAAATCTGTGACTAGATGCATTTTAAAAGCTCATGGTCCAAATGAAAGTGTTTATGTCAAATGTTGCCTTTGAACAATTAACTGTCAGATATTAGCGTGCAGATAATATTTGACCCAATAGAACTCTTCACATTGAATAATTCACTTTCTCTTCATTTTAAATAACGTCACAGCTGACAGACATAGAAATCTCTGATAAGAGTTTTTCATCAAAAGGTAAACTGATGGTAAACTTTCTCCCAGAGCCGCTGAAGTTGAGCTCAACTTGTGTATGTATGTGTGTGTGTGTGTGTGTGTGTGTGTGTGTGTGTGTGTGTGTGAGTGTGTGTGTGTGTGTGTGTGTGAGATTCAAGTCTAAATCTTCTTACCTTGTTATCCATGTCGAGCGCTGAAGTATCCATTTAAACACAATGGGGGTACTTTCTTCTCGTCAGTTATTTCTCCGTAGTTTTCTCGGTGAAAGTCTCTTTCGATCTGTTCACTGTCTCTGCTCAGGTGAGAAATTGACTGTAGAACAGAATTCGTCATAAAGAATCATCACGTCACAATTACGCCTCAAACATCAAAGCCCACGAGTGCGCGCGCAGACACACACACACACACACACACACACACAAACATCCTTGTTTTACTACACTCGTGGGGACCCGTCATTGACATGATGCATTCCATAGCCCCTTACCCTGACCCTAACCTAAACCTGATTCTAACCTCAACACTAAAACCAAGCCAAGACTCCCAAACAGCCCTTCAGAGGTGTGAGGACCTGTCACAATGTCCTCACTTTCCCCAAATGTCCCCATTGCGTAAGGTCTAAACTCAAACTTGTCCTCACAATGATAGAAGTATACAAACACACACGCGCGCGCATTTTTTTACTGTACGATGTCTCTCGTGTAAACTTTCTATGGCGCCTTAAGAAAAACAAACAAAGAGAAAATTGTAAATTCCTGCAACTGTTCAGTCACTAAAGGGAGCGTTAAAACACAAAAACATTTAGGTTTTAGAAGCCCTAGTTTTAGCTACAAGGTTCATGCTAAAATGTGAATGGAGCATTAAATCGTGTGTGTGTGTGTGTGTGTGTGTGTGCCGGGGAGGGGGGGGTAGAAGCTATTGAATGGGGGGCGGCAGACTGGAACACAGTTTAAAGAAGGGGGCACATTTGTAAAATTATCTCAATTGTATTGGACTCAAATTTGAAGCCCTCTGCAATATTCAACTGTGCATTATTAATAGTTATTTATTCAGTTTAAATCAGCCAAATAAAAAACTTTACATTCTGTAATATGTAATAATAATAATAATAATAATAAATAACAGCTATTTGTAAATCCACATAGCCTAGAGATTATAAAATAACTGGCCCCTGAGCTCAGACATATGAAAGGCCTCTCCACCGCTCGTACATAGAAGCAAGGCCCCCAGATTTAAAGAGACACAAAACGACGACAAAAAAACCTTTTAAGTTGTTTTGTGCGTCTTCCTAGTCAGTTTGTCTCTGTTATTAGTCTTTGTGTGTATCTTTGTGTTTGTTTTGCGTCACTTTATGGTTGTTGGTCGTTTTGCGTCTCTTTGTAGTCATTGTTGTCGTTGTGGGTCTCTTTTCAGTTGTTGTGCTTCTCTTTTTTAATCATTGTACGTCTCCTTGTGGTTTGTTTTTGCAATCGTTTGTGGTCATTGTGCGTTTCTCTGGGCTTTTTTTTACGTCATTTAATGGCTCTTGGTCGTTTTGCATGTCTTTGTAGTTGTTTTGTGTTTCTTTGTAGACGTTTTCTGACTCTTTGTAGTCACTGTGGTTGTTGTGGGTCTCTTACGTCTTGTGTCTCTTTTAAACCCTTATCTGTCTCCTTGTGGTTGAGCGTCTTTGTGGTGTTGGGTCTTTTTCTACTTTTTTCGTGCCTCTTTTTAGTACTTATGTGTCCTTTGATTGAATATCCAACAAGAAATGCGAATAGTTACTTCATACAGACAGTGTTGCGTTTCAGATGTAACAACATAGAAAAGAGCTTTATTCGGTTATGTCGCAGCTTGTGAATGGGCCAAATTCCAAATATATTTCACCTTTCAGTAGAGGGGCATGGAGGAGTCTTGAGAACCGTAGATAAGGGCGGACACGAATCAGATGTTTCACCACTTCCCTTTTCCCTGTCTGTATCTGGTCAGACAGCGATACGCAGGCTTTTTATTTCAAAATAAAATGTGCGCTAAAGAGTTAAAATGGCAAGTGTGGGTGAAAATTAGATATACGCTTTAAAAATAATAACCTACAGATGGCGCTTAGAAAGCTTTAATCACCCTCAGTCTTGCAATTTTTTCTGTTAAAGTCGGACGCTACATTTATGCTTCAACTTCCGATTTCGTTGCGGCGACGGTAACGATGGCTGACTTGATGCAGCTCAGACAGGCGACGTAGGAAACAGCAGTCACTTATCTGCTGATGGCACATATAGGTTAGCCCTCCGGTTACACAGACGGGAACATGTTGTCCACTGCGGTGCTCTTTTTTTTAACAGGGGGATCTGTCTGTGACAAGCCACACCAGAAAAAAAACTAGTTTATGTGACTGTGGTGAGTATTATCAATATCTGGTGTAACGCTGCGGAAGCTGCGTTAAACTGGGCCGCGACTTGCCTCGCTGCTCTTTGGGATGAATAGACACTTACGGAACTACATTCCAAATTCAGGAGGTTTTTTTGGTTTCTATTCTTATCTGTACACCTGTTTTGTTCCCTGAACACAAATAAAGTCAGGCAGAAATCGTTGGGGGTCTTCTAGTAAATCCGGCATATTAAAAATTCACCTAGCAACACTTATTTTTTAAACACGCACATTTTTATATTTGGTTCAAACCGCTCGTTCGCAATGCACTGCATTAGAAGAACAATGGGCTAGCCTGTTGTAAAAGTGGACGTTTTATTGAAAAAGAAAGAAAAGAATAGAATTCACTTTTCCATGAATATCTTTGAATTGGGAAATATTTAAAAGGCAAGGCCTGTTTTGCATGTACACATGTAAGACACCACCAAACGACCAAAGACAGTCTTTACAAAAGAACATTGAGAGGAACTCAGCAAGTGTTCGGCTGAACTCCCATGTTAATGCTATTCCTGGAAAACATGACAACAACCCTACATTACAAGCCTTACCTGTCTGACTTGTCAGCTAAATTATTGAAGTGTTTACATAATAAAAAGGAGGCTAGCTATTTCAAAATGCTGTTTGATGTCTGTATTGATAAAACGACCGCCTGGTCACCTGACATGATGGGTGTATAACTTTTTAAAAAATTGCAATGACCGTTGCTGTAACTCATTCCAAAATAAAGTCATAGGGAGCGAAAAAAATATGTTCATTAAGTAAAACATAGAGCATATGAGACAGTTGATAGAGTTGTTGTGAGTTCTGTTGTGGGTAGATAAAAGTAGAGAGCTAAAACTTGTCATTTACTGCTGCTTCACAGAGGAGCCAGGGAGGGGGGACGAGGGAAAGACAGGAGATAGATTCAGGACACAAAGACACAGGTCCGAAGCACGTATAAGATGTGGATTTTCCCTCCAAAACCTTTGGACTTCAGAAGAGGTCCTTTCAGAGGAGCTGGTACGCCACTTTTAACTGGCCAGAATATTCAGTCGGCTATTATTCTGCCTGAGTGTGTTCAAGCTCCTTGATCCCAAGATGTTCCCACCATTGAAGGCGATCTTACAGGTGGCCCTTACCATCCCAGTCAGTAGCTGCAGCTACGAGTGATGGTTTAGCGCTCTTCGCCGACTACATACTTGGCTAAGGTGTACTGTTGGCCAGGAGATGCTCCGTGATCTGGTGGTGTTGTCAACTGAGAGAGAGTTGGTCGGGGGCTTCCATGATGACAAAGACTGACACGTTCACCCGACTGAAAACAAGACGTCACACCCTCAAGCTTCCTCCTCAGATTTGGACACAGCAGTACAAAGGCCAGGAGAAGAGAGGAGATAAAACACAATAGAAGAATAAGATCTTGGGAATGGAAAGACATGACATGAAAGGACAGAAACCCCAACGGATACCAAAGGAGTGGGAAAGTAACGAGAAGACGTAGACCACCAATTTTAATGGATACGAGAGAGAGAGAGAACTTCAAGGATCAACAAGAGCACAACAGAGGAAGGGATGAGGTTGTGAAGACCGATTTCATCAGATGGAGAGGAGCACAGCACAGAATCCACGTATTACACTGCAGTAAGTAATAAAAAACAATAGAAAGCTGCTTGATGTACATCTGTTGCTGCACTGAATACTGGCCTGTAGCTGGCATCCAACAGTATAGCTGTGTTTTGTCACCGTCAGCCCACATGGAATAATGAGCACTGACGAATATTTACCCCCCGCGATGGAATAGTGCGTGAATTAATTCCATAAAGAACGTGCTAAAAACTTCATCGGCGTATTGCTTTTGATTCTGACTGACATCTACCTCAACATGACCCCGCTCTAGAGGCCGCTTCTGTCCCTAATGATGAACAGCTCTCCCTGGGTCCTGCTGAACCTTGCTCAACCGACACCATACCTATTAGGGTCACATTAAACTGTGGCAACTATAGACCCAGCTGCTCTGCTAAATCTACAGTAAGAGCAAACCTAGTTGTCGTTCCACCTGCTCCAGTGTAGCAATAAATGAATAAGTCACCACTTACTGGTAAAAGCGGCCATAGTCTGCAGTTAACAACTGGCTTTGATCTAGGTCTGAAGAGAGTTTATGATTTACATTTAAGTTTGGTGATTCTTTTTACTTGCTCCATTGTTTTGAATTGTATTTCCAAATCAACACATAGAGACAGGATTGCGGGTCAAACATGGCGTCATACGGTTTTCAGCAGCAAACTGAGTAGGTTTTAAGTAAAACAAAAGCTAAGGCTGCAAAGACCCACAAATGTCCTTGTCATGCCCCCATAAGGCCCCAGGACTGTGTGGACTGATGAGAACATGGAACCATTCGGACCAGCGCTTCCAGTTACCAGGTGAACTTCATTAATACTCAACATCTGGAGAAAAGTGCTCTGGTACACACACAAACACACAGACACACTGTTGTGTATGATCTTCTTGCTCGGTACACAGCAAGATCCTGTCAAGCAGTCGATGCAATAGGAAGAAACAGGAGTTCGACATGTTCAGACCGTGGTCATCATACGTTTTTAAAGTTATGTTTATTTCCAAATATGGCAGTCTGGATGCCCAAGACACTTAGAATATCAACTCAACCGCAATGAAGCAATGAAGCTGCTTTGGAGGCTCAAGGTGGAACAATATCTAACTAAGACACTTCATGTTGGGTTTTCCATTCATTCGTCATCCATCTGTACTTTGAATACTGTTCTAATTCTCACAGTAAATGATGGCAAAAGAGATGTCACAACCATGTGTCCGTTTTAATTTTTAGCTAAATTTATTTCCAGTCCACATGTAGAATCAGTTGCAGATGTGTGGGACATTTAGAGTTTTAGCTGCATGTTTTTGGAATGTGGGAGGAAACCGGAGCACCCGGAGTAAACCCACGTCAACACGGGGAGAACATGCAAACTCTTCACAGAAAGGGCCGAGTAAACCAAACCCTCAGCCGTCTTCCTGTGAGGCAACAAAGAGCCACCGTGCTGCCCTCACTCTTAAAAGAGATGTGTTCTTTTCATTTGTCGTTAGAAAAGCTCTTTTTAGCACAAATCAGACTTGTTTGACAAAGTAGAAAAGAAGCTTAAGCTCTACTTTGTCAAACTAATCTTTCTGGTACTTTATCAAACACATTCTTTCTAAGAGTGTGTATTAATCTTGAAAAATGATCCGATGATTTTTAATTTGGTTTTTCATTTTTTCAAGATTAATACAAAACAATCATGACTGGGGGTAAAGACTGGACACGGGATATTTGCGTGTTCTAGTCATCCAGTGATCCACCGCTGGTGCAGGAGGTGAAAGGCTTCCTCAGAGTCCTGGCCACGGAAGAGAACATCCTGATGATGGCGGGGCGCCTCTGCTTCCTCGAAGGGTAGGGCGTCAATGGATTCTTCCTGTCGGTGATTTCACGGTGAGATACTGATGCGTCAAGTACCTCACATGCTGGAGAAAGTTTGCTGGTCCTTTTGCAAAAAACTTCCTCACTTTCTTTGCAAAGCCGCAGGTTTTTCTGTGGACTTGTTCAGCTGCGCTTTTAAAATCTTGGCAACAGCTTCCTCAAAAGCCCCGTCCCTGGACACCATGGCAGCCTGCAGCAGCTTTGGAGATCCAAATTCCCGACAAAGCTTCTTGTAGACGCGGATGTGGACCTTTCCAACAGTCTGTGGGAGAGTGGAACTTAATTCTCCCGCAGTCCTCTCTCTCAGACGTGTCAACATCCCGTCAAAGTCCAGGTCACATGTTGATGTCCCTGTGGCGTCGGTGACGCACTCCACCAGCTTCCCGAGAAACACAGCGAGAAATGTCCTCTCTCGCTGTGGCAACTGATCTACAGAGCTGGCAGAACGCTCTGAACTCTGATTCGCTGATATAAAGCTGACAATTTCAGCAATGTCCTCCTCCTCAATGTCCTGGACTTCCATCTCCTCGACTGAACACAAACCTTCTTGGCAATGACTGTCCAGACATCTTTGGCTGTCAGATGACTCAAGTTCGGCTTTCATGTATCTCCACAGTGCATAAGTGATAATGTCAACCATTTCCTCAATGTGAGACACACGTATTTCTGGCTCAGCTGCAGGCTCCTCTGGTTGCTTGACAGAGTCTGGCTCTCTGATTAGAGGCAGCGAGCAGTTCACCTTCTTCTTCACCTCTGCTGCAAACAACTCCAGCAGTTTGTCAGAGAGGTGGGCCATCTCATGTTCGAATCCTACTGCTGCACCAAAGCCAACGTGAAAAGAATTTCCAAGTCTTGCTTGGATATCTTCCTCCATCACACAGTAATGATTCCTGTCCCTTGCAAAGAGAGAGAGAGTCACACATTAGTCAACTGATCTGATCTGGGCAGTGATATTCAAACATTTCCTTCTTGTAACACCTTTTTCAAAACTTGGGGTCACTGTTTTAACAAATCCCATAAATCAACCCTGCTAGCCAATGATTTATACCAGAATCTGATGAGAATATATTCTAAGAGGCAGGATTGATCAATAACTTCATTTTTTGGCCTGTAATAATCCCAAGGTTACAAAATGCTACATAAAATATGGATTTTAAAGAAGACAGTGTATGTGAATAAAACAGCGTTTGGAGGCTTTTCACTTACCGTGTGAAATGATTGTCGGTGGAGCTGCTGGGGCCCTCCGGGGAAATCCGGGGAACAAACTGAGGTGCCACATCTTCCAGGACTAAGCCGCTGACCGAATCTACTACCTCATGACACATTTGAGATAGCAGATAGGTTGTGTCTTTGTCTACGTGTCCAGATGCCAATAACATCCACTGCCTGGAAGAAAAGAATAGGAATGGTTGAGCGAAACAAACTTTTAAACCAATATATACATCTACATATATAGTTGAAATTTCTGCTACTGTTTGCTGACTGCTGACTTTTAACTTGCAACTTACTCATCTGTGATATCCTGTAGATATTGGTTGGTAAGGTTCTTGAAGACCTCTGATATCAACAGGGGAACGTCCAAGTTGCCGCACCTCAATTCTCCCAGTTCATCTGATGGAATCTAGAAAGAAGAACAATCAGATTTTAGCTACCGGGCATCTTTCATACACCATTGTGATGGGACTGTAAAAAAAATCTACATGACCACACAGTTTATTAACACTCATGGTGCGTGGTGCTGTGCGCAAACCACAAACCATCTCTTCATTCATTCTGCAGCCTGTCTTCGTTCAGACAGACCAGACAGAAATCTGTGACTAGATGCATTTTAAAAGCTCATGGTCCAAATGAAAGTGTTTATGTCAAATGTTGCCTTTGAACAATTAACTGTCAGATATTAGCGTGCAGATAATATTTGACCCAATAGAACTCTTCACATTGAATAATTCACTTTCTCTTCATTTTAAATAACGTCACAGCTGACAGACATAGAAATCTCTGATAAGAGTTTTTCATCAAAAGGTAAACTGATGGTAAACTTTCTCCCAGAGCCGCTGAAGTTGAGCTCAACTTGTGTATGTATGCTGTGTGTGTGTGTGTGTGTGTGTGTGTGTGTGTGTGTGTGTGTGTGTGTGTGTGTGTGTGCGATTCAAGTCTAAATCCTCTTACCTTGTTATCCATGTCGAGCGCTGAAGTATCCATTTAAACACAATGGGGGTACTTTCTTCTCGTCAGTTATTTCTCCGTAGTTTTCTCGGTGAAAGTCTCTTTCGATCTGTTCACTGTCTCTGCTCAGGTGAGAAATTGACTGTAGAACAGAATTCGTCATAAAGAATCATCACGTCACAATTACGCCTCAAACATCAAAGCCCACGAGTGCGCGCGCAGACACACACACACACACACACACACAAACATCCTTGTTTTACTACACTCGTGGGGACCCGTCATTGACATGATGCATTCCATAGCCCCTTACCCTGACCCTAACCTAAACCTGATTCTAACCTCAACACTAAAACCAAGCCAAGACTCCCAAACAGCCCTTCAGAGGTGTGAGGACCTGTCACAATGTCCTCACTTTCCCCAAATGTCCCCATTGCGTAAGGTCTAAACTCAAACTTGTCCTCACAATGATAGAAGTATACAAACACACACGCGCGCGCATTTTTTTACTGTACGATGTCTCTCGTGTAAACTTTCTATGGCGCCTTAAGAAAAACAAACAAACAAAGAGAAAATTGTAAATTCCTGCAACTGTTCAGTCACTAAAGGGAGCGTTAAAACACAAAAACATTTAGGTTTTAGAAGCCCTAGTTTTAGCTACAAGGTTCATGCTAAAATGTGAATGGAGCATTAAATCGTGTGTGTGTGTGTGTGTGTGTGTGTGCCGGGGAGGGGGGGGTAGAAGCTATTGAATGGGGGGCGGCAGACTGGAACACAGTTTAAAGAAGGGGGCACATTTGTAAAATTATCTCAATTGTATTGGACTCAAATTTGAAGCCCTCTGCAATATTCAACTGTGCATTATTAATAGTTATTTATTCAGTTTAAATCAGCCAAATAAAAAACTTTACATTCTGTAATATGTAATAATAATAATAATAATAAATAACAGCTATTTGTAAATCCACATAGCCTAGAGATTATAAAATAACTGGCCCCTGAGCTCAGACATATGAAAGGCCTCTCCACCGCTCGTACATAGAAGCAAGGCCCCCAGATTTAAAGAGACACAAAACGACGACAAAAAAACCTTTTAAGTTGTTTTGTGCGTCTTCCTAGTCAGTTTGTCTCTGTTATTAGTCTTTGTGTGTATCTTTGTGTTTGTTTTGCGTCACTTTATGGTTGTTGGTCGTTTTGCGTCTCTTTGTAGTCATTGTTGTCGTTGTGGGTCTCTTTTCAGTTGTTGTGCTTCTCTTTTTTAATCATTGTACGTCTCCTTGTGGTTTGTTTTTGCAATCGTTTGTGGTCATTGTGCGTTTCTCTGGGCTTTTTTTTACGTCATTTAATGGCTCTTGGTCGTTTTGCATGTCTTTGTAGTTGTTTTGTGTTTCTTTGTAGACGTTTTCTGACTCTTTGTAGTCACTGTGGTTGTTGTGGGTCTCTTACGTCTTGTGTCTCTTTTAAACCCTTATCTGTCTCCTTGTGGTTGAGCGTCTTTGTGGTGTTGGGTCTTTTTCTACTTTTTTCGTGCCTCTTTTTAGTACTTATGTGTCCTTTGATTGAATATCCAACAAGAAATGCGAATAGTTACTTCATACAGACAGTGTTGCGTTTCAGATGTAACAACATAGAAAAGAGCTTTATTCGGTTATGTCGCAGCTTGTGAATGGGCCAAATTCCAAATATATTTCACCTTTCAGTAGAGGGGCATGGAGGAGTCTTGAGAACCGTAGATAAGGGCGGACCACGAATCAGATGTTTCACCACTTCCCTTTTCCCTGTCTGTATCTGGTCAGACAGCGTCACATGAGCTTTTTATTTCAAAATAAAATGTGCGCTTAAAGAGTTAAAATGGCAAGTGTGGGTGAAAATTAGATATACGCTTTAAAAATAATAACCTACAGATGGCGCTTAGAAAGCTTTAATCACCCTCAGTCTTGCAATTTTTTCTGTTAAAGTCGGACGCTACATTTATGCTTCAACTTCCGATTTCGTTCTTGGCGGCGATAACGATGGCTGACTTGATGCAGCTCAGACAGGCGACGTGAAACAGCAGTCACTTATCTGCTGATGGCACATATAGGTTAGCCCTCCGGTTACACAGACGGGAACATGTTGTCCACTGCGGTGCTCTTTTTTTTAACAGGGGGATCTGTCTGTGACAAGCCACACCAGAAAAAAAACTAGTTTATGTGACTGTGGTGAGTATTATCAATATCTGGTGTAACGCTGCGGAAGCTGCGTTAAACTGGGCCGCGACTTGCCTCGCTGCTCTTTGGGATGAATAGACACTTACGGAACTACATTCCAAATTCAGGAGGTTTTTTTGGTTTCTATTCTTATCTGTACACCTGTTTTGTTCCCTGAACACAAATAAAGTCAGGCAGAAATCGTTGGGGGTCTTCTAGTAAATCCGGCATATTAAAAATTCACCTAGCAACACTTATTTTTTAAACACGCACATTTTTATATTTGGTTCAAACCGCTCGTTCGCAATGCACTGCATTAGAAGAACAATGGGCTAGCCTGTTGTAAAAGTGGACGTTTTATTGAAAAAGAAAGAAAAGAATAGAATTCACTTTTCCATGAATATCTTTGAATTGGGAAATATTTAAAAGGCAAGGCCTGTTTTGCATGTACACATGTAAGACACCACCAAACGACCAAAGACAGTCTTTACAAAAGAACATTGAGAGGAACTCAGCAAGTGTTCGGCTGAACTCCCATGTTAATGCTATTCCTGGAAAACATGACAACAACCCTACATTACAAGCCTTACCTGTCTGACTTGTCAGCTAAATTATTGAAGTGTTTACATAATAAAAAGGAGGCTAGCTATTTCAAAATGCTGTTTGATGTCTGTATTGATAAAACGACCGCCTGGTCACCTGACATGATGGGTGTATAACTTTTTAAAAAATTGCAATGACCGTTGCTGTAACTCATTCCAAAATAAAGTCATAGGGAGCGAAAAAAATATGTTCATTAAGTAAAACATAGAGCATATGAGACAGTTGATAGAGTTGTTGTGAGTTCTGTTGTGGGTAGATAAAAGTAGAGAGCTAAAACTTGTCATTTACTGCTGCTTCACAGAGGAGCCAGGGAGGGGGGACGAGGGAAAGACAGGAGATAGATTCAGGACACAAAGACACAGGTCCGAAGCACGTATAAGATGTGGATTTTCCCTCCAAAACCTTTGGACTTCAGAAGAGGTCCTTTCAGAGGAGCTGGTACGCCACTTTTAACTGGCCAGAATATTCAGTCGGCTATTATTCTGCCTGAGTGTGTTCAAGCTCCTTGATCCCAAGATGTTCCCACCATTGAAGGCGATCTTACAGGTGGCCCTTACCATCCCAGTCAGTAGCTGCAGCTACGAGTGATGGTTTAGCGCTCTTCGCCGACTACATACTTGGCTAAGGTGTACTGTTGGCCAGGAGATGCTCCGTGATCTGGTGGTGTTGTCAACTGAGAGAGAGTTGGTCGGGGGCTTCCATGATGACAAAGACTGACACGTTCACCCGACTGAAAACAAGACGTCACACCCTCAAGCTTCCTCCTCAGATTTGGACACAGCAGTACAAAGGCCAGGAGAAGAGAGGAGATAAAACACAATAGAAGAATAAGATCTTGGGAATGGAAAGACATGACATGAAAGGACAGAAACCCCAACGGATACCAAAGGAGTGGGAAAGTAACGAGAAGACGTAGACCACCAATTTTAATGGATCTGAGAGAGAGAACTTCAAGGATCAACAAGAGCACAACAGAGGAAGAGATGAGGTTGCGAAGACCGATTTCATCAGATGGAGAGGAGCACAGCACAGAATCCACGTATTACACTGCAGTAAGTAATAAAAAACAATAGAAAGCTGCTTGATGTACATCTGTTGCTGCACTGAATACTGGCCTGTAGCTGGCATCCAACAGTATAGCTGTGTTTTGTCACCGTCAGCCCACATGGAATAATGAGCACTGACGAATATTTACCCCCCGCGATGGAATAGTGCGTGAATTAATTCCATAAAGAACGTGCTAAAAACTTCATCGAGCGTATTGCTTTTGATTCTGACTGACATCTACCTCAACATGACCCCGCTCTAGAGGCCGCTTCTGTCCCTAATGATGAACAGCTCTCCCTGGGTCCTGCTGAACCTTGCTCAACCGACACCATACCTATTAGGGTCACATTAAACTGTGGCAACTATAGACCCAGCTGCTCTGCTAAATCTACAGTAAGAGCAAACCTAGTTGTCGTTCCACCTGCTCCAGTGTAGCAATAAATGAATAAGTCACCACTTACTGGTAAAAGCGGCCATAGTCTGCAGTTAACAACTGGCTTTGATCTAGGTCTGAAGAGAGTTTATGATTTACATTTAAGTTTGGTGATTCTTTTTACTTGCTCCATTGTTTTGAATTGTATTTCCAAATCAACACATAGAGACAGGATTGCGGGTCAAACATGGCGTCATACGGTTTTCAGCAGCAAACTGAGTAGGTTTTAAGTAAAACAAAAGCTAAGGCTGCAAAGACCCACAAATGTCCTTGTCATGCCCCCATAAGGCCCCAGGACTGTGTGGACTGATGAGAACATGGAACCATTCGGACCAGCGCTTCCAGTTACCAGGTGAACTTCATTAATACTCAACATCTGGAGAAAAGTGCTCTGGTACACACACAAACACACAGACACACTGTTGTGTATGATCTTCTTGCTCGGTACACAGCAAGATCCTGTCAAGCAGTCGATGCAATAGGAAGAAACAGGAGTTCGACATGTTCAGACCGTGGTCATCATACGTTTTTAAAGTTATGTTTATTTCCAAATATGGCAGTCTGGATGCCCAAGACACTTAGAATATCAACTCAACCGCAATGAAGCAATGAAGCTGCTTTGGAGGCTCAAGGTGGAACAATATCTAACTAAGACACTTCATGTTGGGTTTTCCATTCATTCGTCATCCATCTGTACTTTGAATACTGTTCTAATTCTCACAGTAAATGATGGCAAAAGAGATGTCACAACCATGTGTCCGTTTTAATTTTTAGCTAAATTTATTTCCAGTCCACATGTAGAATCAGTTGCAGATGTGTGGGACATTTAGAGTTTTAGCTGCATGTTTTTGGAATGTGGGGAGAAACCGGAGCACCCGGAGTAAACCCACGTCAACACGGGGAGAACATGCAAACTCTTCACAGAAAGGGCCGAGTAAACCAAACCCTCAGCCGTCTTCCTGTGAGGCAACAAAGAGCCACCGTGCTGCCCTCACTCTTAAAAGAGATGTGTTCTTTTCATTTGTCGTTAGAAAAGCTCTTTTTAGCACAAATCAGACTTGTTTGACAAAGTAGAAAAGAAGCTTAAGCTCTACTTTGTCAAACTAATCTTTCTGGTACTTTATCAAACACATTCTTTCTAAGAGTGTGTATTAATCTTGAAAAATGATCCGATGATTTTTAATTTGGTTTTTCATTTTTTCAAGATTAATACAAAACAATCATGACTGGGGGTAAAGACTGGACACGGGATATTTGCGTGTTCTAGTCATCCAGTGATCCACCGCTGGTGCAGGAGGTGAAAGGCTTCCTCAGAGTCCTGGCCACGGAAGAGAACATCCTGATGATGGCGGGGCGCCTCTGCTTCCTCGAAGGGTAGGGCGTCAATGGATTCTTCCTGTCGGTGATTTCACGGTGAGATACTGATGCGTCAAGTACCTCACATGCTGGAGAAAGTTTGCTGGTCCTTTTGCAAAAAAACTTCCTCACTTTCTTTGCAAAGCCGCAGGTTTTTTCTGTGGACTTGTTCAGCTGCGCTTTTAAAATCTTGGCAACAGCTTCCTCAAAAGCCCCGTCCCTGGACACCATGGCAGCCTGCAGCAGCTTTGGAGATCCAAATTCCCGACAAAGCTTCTTGTAGACGCGGATGTGGACCTTTCCAACAGTCTGTGGGAGAGTGGAACTTAATTCTCCCGCAGTCCTCTCTCTCAGACGTGTCAACATCCCGTCAAAGTCCAGGTCACATGTTGATGTCCCTGTGGCGTCGGTGACGCACTCCACCAGCTTCCCGAGAAACACAGCGAGAAATGTCCTCTCTCGCTGTGGCAACTGATCTACAGAGCTGGCAGAACGCTCTGAACTCTGATTCGCTGATATAAAGCTGACAATTTCAGCAATGTCCTCCTCCTCAATGTCCTGGACTTCCATCTCCTCGACTGAACACAAACCTTCTTGGCAATGACTGTCCAGACATCTTTGGCTGTCAGATGACTCAAGTTCGGCTTTCATGTATCTCCACAGTGCATAAGTGATAATGTCAACCATTTCCTCAATGTGAGACACACGTATTTCTGGCTCAGCTGCAGGCTCCTCTGGTTGCTTGACAGAGTCTGGCTCTCTGATTAGAGGCAGCGAGCAGTTCACCTTCTTCTTCACCTCTGCTGCAAACAACTCCAGCAGTTTGTCAGAGAGGTGGGCCATCTCATGTTCGAATCCTACTGCTGCACCAAAGCCAACGTGAAAAGAATTTCCAAGTCTTGCTTGGATATCTTCCTCCATCACACAGTAATGATTCCTGTCCCTTGCAAAGAGAGAGAGAGTCACACATTAGTCAACTGATCTGATCTGGGCAGTGATATTCAAACATTTCCTTCTTGTAACACCTTTTTCAAAACTTGGGGTCACTGTTTTAACAAATCCCATAAATCAACCCTGCTAGCCAATGATTTATACCAGAATCTGATGAGAATATATTCTAAGAGGCAGGATTGATCAATAACTTCATTTTTTGGCCTGTAATAATCCCAAGGTTACAAAATGCTACATAAAATATGGATTTTAAAGAAGACAGTGTATGTGAATAAAACAGCGTTTGGAGGCTTTTCACTTACCGTGTGAAATGATTGTCGGTGGAGCTGCTGGGGCCCTCCGGGGAAATCCGGGGAACAACCTGAGGTGCCACATCTTCCAGGACTAAGCCGCTGACCGAATCTACTACCTCATGACACATTTGAGATAGCAGATAGGTTGTGTCTTTGTCTACGTGTCCAGATGCCAATAACATCCACTGCCTGGAAGAAAAGAATAGGAATGGTTGAGCGAAACAAACTTTTAAACCAATATATACATCTACATATATAGTTGAAATTTCTGCTACTGTTTGCTGACTGCTGACTTTTAACTTGCAACTTACTCATCTGTGATATCCTGTAGATATTGGTTGGTAAGGTTCTTGAAGACCTCTGATATCAACAGGGGAACGTCCAAGTTGCCGCACCTCAATTCTCCCAGTTCATCTGATGGAATCTAGAAAGAAGAACAATCAGATTTTAGCTACCGGGCATCTTTCATACACCATTGTGATGGGACTGTAAAAAAAATCTACATGACCACACAGTTTATTAACACTCATGGTACGTGGTGCTGTGCGCAAACCACAAACCATCTCTTCATTCATTCTGCAGCCTGTCTTCGTTCAGACAGACCAGACAGAAATCTGTGACTAGATGCATTTTAAAAGCTCATGGTCCAAATGAAAGTGTTTATGTCAAATGTTGCCTTTGAACAATTAACTGTCAGATATTAGCGTGCAGAGAATATCTGACCCATCAGAACTCTTCACATTGAATAATTCACTTTCTCTTCATTTTAAATAACGTCACAGCTGACAGACATAGAAATCTCTGATAAGAGTTTTTCATCAAAAGGTAAACTGATGGTAAACTTTCTCCGAGAGCCGCTGAAGGTGAGCTCAACTTGTGTATGTATGCTTGTGTGTGTGTGTGTGTGTGTGTGTGTGTGTGTGTGTGTGTGTGCGATTCAAGTCTAAATCCTCTTACCTTGTTATCCATGTCGAGCGCTGAAGTATCCATTCAAACACAATGGGGTACTTTCTTCTCGTCAGTTATTTCTCCGTAGTTTTCTCGGTGAAAGTCTCTTTCGATCTGTTCACTGTCTCTGCTCAGGTGAGAAATTGACTGTAGAACAGAATTCGTCATAAAGAATCATCACGTCACAATTAAGCCTCAAACATCAAAGCCCTCGAGCGCGCGCGCAGACACACACACCCATCCTTGTTTTACTACACTCGTGGGGACCCGTCATTGACATGATGCATTCCATAGCCCCTTACCCTGACCCTAACCTAAACCTGATTCTAACCTCAACACTAAAACCAAGCCAAGACTCCCAAACAGCCCTTCAGAGGTGTGAGGACCTGTCACAATGTCCTCACTTTCCCCAAATGTCCCCATTGCGTAAGGTCTAAACTCAAACTGGTCCTCACAATGATAGAAGTATACAAACACACACACGCGTCCGCATTTTTTACTCTACGATGTCTCTCGTGTAAACTTTCTATGGCGCCTTAAGAAAAACAAACAAACAAAGAGAAAATTGTAAATTCCTGCAAATGTTCAGTCACTAAAGGGAGCGTTAAACACAAAAACATTTCGGTTTTAGAAGCCCTAGTTTTAGCTACAAGGTTCATGCTAAAATGTGAGTTGATTAATAAATCGTGTGTGTGTGTGTGTGTGTGTGTGTTTGTGTGCCGGGGGGGTAGAAACTTTTGAATGGGGGGCGGCAGACTGGAACACAGTTTTAAGAAGGGGGCACATTTGTAAAATTATTTCAATTGTATTGGACTCAAATTTGAAGCCCTCTGCAATATTCAACTGTGCATTATTAATAGTTATTTATTCAGTTTAAATCAGCCAAATAAAAAACTTTACATTCTGTAATATGTAATAATAATAATATTAATAATAAATAACAGCTATTTGTAAATCCACATAGCCTAGAGATTATAAAATAACTGGCCCCTGAGCTCAGACATATGAAAGGCCTCTCCACCGCTCGTACATAGAAGCAAGGCCCTCAGATTCAAGAGACACAAAACGACGACAAACAACCTTTTAAGTTGTTTTGTGCGTCTTCCTAGTCAGTTTGTCTCTGTTATTAGTCCTTGTGTGTATCTTTGTGTTTGTTTTGCGTCACTTTATGGTTGTTGGTCGTTTTGCGTCTCTTTGTAGTCATTGTTGTCGTTGTGGGTCTCTTTTCAGTTGTTGTGCTTCTCTTTTTTAATCATTGTACGTCTCCTTGTGGTTTGTTTTTGCAATCGTTTGTGGTCATTGTGCGTCTCTCTGGGCTTTTTTTTGCGTCATTTAATGGCTCTTGGTCGTTTTGCATGTCTTTGTAGTTGTTTTGTGTTTCTTTGTAGACGTTTTCTGACTCTTTGTAGTCACTGTGGTTGTCGTGGGTCTCTTACGTCTTGTGTCTCTTTTAAACCCTTATCTGTCTCCTTGTGGTTGAGCGTCTTTGTGGTGTTGGGTCTTTTTCTACTTTTTTCGTGTCTCTTTTTAGTACTTGGGCGTCTCTTTTTGGTCCTTTGATTGAATATCCAACAAGAAATGCGAATAGTTACTTCATACAGACAGTGTTGCGTTTCAGATGTAACAACATAGAAAAGTGCTTTATTCGGTTATGTCGCAGCTTGTGAATGGGTCAAATTCCAAATATATTTCACCTTTCAGTAGAGGGTCATGGAGGAGTGCTGAGAACCGTGGACAAGGACGGACACGAATCAGATGTTTCACCACTTCCGTTTTCCCTGTCTGTATCAAGTCAGACAGCGTCATGAGGCTGTTTATTTCAAAATAAAATGTGCGCTAAAGAGTTAAAATGGCAAGTGTGGGTGAAAATTAGATATACGCTTTAAAAAGAATAACCTACAGATCGCGCTTAGAAAGCTTTAAGCACCCTCAGTCGTGCAATTTTTTCTGTTAAAGTCGGACGCTACATTTATGCTTCAACTTCCGATTTCGTTGCGGCGACGGTAACGATGGCTGACTTGATGCAGCTCAGACAGGCGGCGTGAAACAGCAGTCACTTATCTGCTGATGGCACATATAGGTTAGCCCTCCGGTTACACAGACGGGAACATGTTGTCCACTGCGGTGCTCTTTTTTTTTAACAGTGGGATCTGTCTGTGAACAAGCCGCACCAGAAAAAAAACTGGTTTATGTGACTGTGGTGAGTATTATCAATATCTGGTGCAAAGCTGCGGAAGCTGCGTTGAATTCGGCCGCGACTTGCATCGCTGTTCTTTGGGACAAATAGATACTTACGGAACTACATTCCAAATTCAGGAGGTTTTTGTGGTTTCTATGCTTATCTGTAAACCTGTTTAGTCCCATGAACACGAATAAAGTCAAGCAGAAATCGTTGGGGGTCTTCTAGTAAATCCGGCATATTAAAAATTCACCTAGCAACACTTATTTTTTAAACACGCACATTTTTTGTGTTTGGTTCCCACCGCTCGTTGCAATGCACTGCGTTAAAAGAACAACGGGCTAGCCTGTTGTAAATGTGGACGTTTTATTGAAAAAAAAGAAAAGAATAGAATTCAATTTTCAATGAATATCTTTGAATTGGGAAATATTTAAAAGGCAAGGCCTGTTTTGCATGTACACATGTAAGACACCACCAAACGACCAAAGACAGTCTTTCCAAAAAGAACATTGAGAGGAACTCAGCAAGTGTTCGGCTGAACTCCCATGTTAATGCTATTCCTGGAAAACATGACAACAACCCTACATTACAAGCCTTACCTGTCTGACTTGTCAGCTAAATTATTGAAGTGTTTACATAATAAAAAGGAGGCTAGCTATTTCAAAATGTTGTTTGATGTCTGTATTGATAAAACGACCGCCTGGTCACCTGACATGATGGGTGTATAACTTTTTAAAAAATTGCAATGACCGTTGCTGTAACTCATTCCAAAATAAAGTCATAGGGAGCGAAAAAAATATGTTCATTAAGTAAAACATAGAGCATATGAGACAGTTGATAGAGTTGTTGTGAGTTCTGTTGTGGGTAGATAAAAGTAGAGGGCTAAAACTTGTCATTTACTGCTGCTTCACAGAGGAGCCAGGGAGGGGGGACGAGGGAAAGACAGGAGATAGATTCAGGACACAAAGACACAGGTCCGAAGCACGTAAAAGATATGGATTTTCCTTCCAAAACTTTTGGACTTCAGAAGAGGTCCTTTCAGAGGAGCTGGTACGCCACTTTTAACTGGCCAGAATATTCAGTCGGCCAATATTCTGCCTGAGTGTGTTCAAGCTCCTTGATCCCAAGATGTTCCCACCATTGAAGGCGATCTTTCAGGTGGCCCTTACCATCCCAGTCAGTAGCTGCAGCTGCGAGTGATGGTTTAGCGCTCTTCGCCGACTACATACTTGGCTAAGGTGTACCGTTGGCCAGGAGATGCTCCGTGATCTGGCGGTGTTGTCAACTGAGAGAGAGTTGGTCGGGGGCTTCCATGATGACAAAGACTGACAAGTTCACCCGACTGAAATCAAGACGTCACACCCTCAAGCTTCCTCCTCAGATTTGGACACAGCAGTACAAAGGCCAGGAGAAGAGAGGAGATAAAACACAATAGAAGAATAAGATCTTGGGAATGGAAAGACATGACATGAAAGGACAGAAACCCCAACGGATACCAAAGGAGTGGGAAAGTAACGAGAAGACGTAGACCACCAATTTTAATGGATCTGAGAGAGAGAACTTCAAGGATCAACAAGAGCACAACAGAGGAAGAGATGTAGTTGCGAAGACCGATTTCATCAGATGGAGAGGAGCACAGCACAGAATCCACGTATTACACTGCAGTAAGTAATAAAAAACAATAGAAAGCTGCTTGATGTACATCTGTTGCTGCACTGAATACTGGCCTGTAGCTGGCATCCAACAGTATAGCTGTGTTTTGTCACCGTCAGCCCACATGGAATAATGAGCACTGACGAATATTTACCCCCCGAGATGGAATAGTGCGTGAATTAATTCCATAAAGAACGTGCTAAAAACTTCATCGGCGTATTGCTTTTGATTCTGACTGACATCTACCTCAACATGACCCCGCTCTAGAGGCCGCTTCTGTCCCTAATGATGAACAGCTCTCCCTGGGTCCTGCTGAACCTTGCTCAACCGACACTATACCTGTTAGGGTCACATTAAACTGTGGCAACTATAGACCCAGCTGCTCTGCTAAATCTACAGTAAGAGCAAACCTAGTTGTCGTTCCACCTGCTCCAGTGTAGCAATAAATGAATAAGTCACCACTTACTGGTAAAAGCGGCCATAGTCTGCAGTTAACAACTGGCTTTGATCTAGGTCTGAAGAGAGTTTATGATTTACATTTAAGTTTGGTGATTCTTTTTACTTGCTCCATTGTTTTGAATTGTATTTCCAAATCAACACATAGAGACAGGATTGTGGGTCAAACATGGCGTCATACGGTTTTCAGCAGCAAACTGAGTAGATTTTAAGTAAAACAAAAGCTAAGGCTGCAAAGACCCACAAATGTCCTTGTCATGCCCTCATAAGGCCCCAGGACTGTGTGGACTGATGAGAACATGGAACCATTCGGACCAGCGCTTCCAGTTACCAGGTGAACTTCATTAATACTCAACATCTGGAGAAAAGTGCTCTGGTACACACAAACACACAGACACACTGTTGTGTATGATCTTCTTGCTCGGTACACAGCAAGATCCTGTCAAGCAGTCGATGCAATAGGAAGAAACAGGAGTTCGACATGTTCAGACCGTGGTCATCATACGTTTTTAAAGTTATGTTTATTTCCAAATATGGCAGTCTGGATGCCCAAGACACTTAGAATATCAACTCAACCGCAATGAAGCAATGAAGCTGCTTTGGAGGCTCAAGGTGGAACAATATCTAACTAAGACGCTTCATGTTGGGTTTTCCATTCATGCGTCATCCATCTGTACTTTGAATACTGTTCTAATTCTCACAGTAAATGATGGCAAAAGAGATGTCACAACCATGTGTCCGTTTTAATTTTTAGCTAAATTTATTTCCAGTCCACATGTAGAATCAGTTGCAGATGTGTGGGACATTTAGAGTTTTAGCTGCATGTTTTTGGAATGTGGGAGGAAACCGGAGCACCCGGAGTAAACCCACGTCAACACGGGGAGAACATGCAAACTCTTCACAGAAAGGGCCGAGTAAACCAAACCCTCAGCCGTCTTCCTGTGAGGCAACAAAGAGCCACCGTGCTGCCCTCACTCTTAAAAGAGATGTGTTCTTTTCATTTGTCGTTAGAAAAGCTCTTTTTAGCACAAATCAGACTTGTTTGACAAAGTAGAGAAGAAGCTTAAGCTCTACTTTGTCAAACTAATCTTTCTGGTACTTTATCAAACACATTCTTTCTAAGAGTGTGTATTAATCTTGAAAAATGATCCGATGATTTTTAATTTGGTTTTTCATTTTTTCAAGATTAATACAAAACAATCAAGACTGGGGGTAAAGACTGGACACGGGATATTTGCGTGTTCTAGTCATCCAGTGATCCACCGCTGGTGCAGGAGGTGAAAGGCTTCCTCAGAGTCCTGGCCACGGAAGAGAACATCCTGATGATGGCGGGGCGCCTCTGCTTCCTCGAAGGGTAGGGCGTCAAACAATTCTTCCTGTCCATGATTTCACGGTGAGATACTGATACGTCAAGTACCTCACATGCTGGAGAAAGTTTGCTGGTCCTTTTGCAAAAAAACTTCCTCACTTTCTTTGCAAAGCTGCTGGTTTTTTCTGTGGACTTGTTCAGCTGCGCTTTTAAAATCTTGGCAACTGCTTCCTCAAAAGCCCCGTCCCTGGACACCATGGCAGCCTGCAGCAGCTTTGGAGATCCAAACTCCCGACAAAGCTTCTTGTAGACGCGGATGTGGACCTTTCCAACAGTCTGTGGGAGAGTGGAACTTAATTCTCCCGCAGTCCTCTCTCTCAGACGTGTCAACATTCCGTCAAAGTCCACGTCACATGTTGATGTCCTTGTGGCGTCGGTGACGCACTCCACCAGCTTCCCGAGAAACACGGCGAGAAATGTCCTCTCTCGCTGTGTCAACTGATCTACAGAGCTGGCAGAGCACTCTGAACTCTGACTCACTGATATAAAGCTGACAATTTCAGCAATGTCCTCCTCCTCAATGTCCTGGACTTCCATCTCCTCGACTGAATACAAACCTTCTTGGCAATGACTGTCCAGACATCTTTGGCTGTCAGATGACTCAAGTTCGGCTTTTATGTATCTCCACAGTGAATAAGTGATAATGTCAACCATTTCCTCAATGTGAGACACACGTGTTTCTGGCTCAGCTGCAGGCTCCTCTGGTTGCATGAAAGAGTCTGGCCCTCTGATAAGAGGCAGCGAGCAGTTCACCTTCTTCTTCACCTCTGCTGCAAACAACTCCAGCAGTTTGTCAGAGAGGTGGGCCATCTCATGTTCGACTCCTACTGCTGCACCAAAGCCAAGGTCAAAAGAATTTCCAAGGCTTGCTTGGATATCTTCCTCCGTCACGCGGTAATGATTCCTGTCCCTTGAAAAGAGAGAGAGAGTCACACATTAGTCAACTGATCTGATCTGGGCAGTGGTATTCAAACATTTCCTTCTTGTAACACCTTTTTCAAAACTTGGGGTCACCGTTTTAACAAATCACATAAATCAACCCTGCTAGCCAATGATTTCTACCAGAATCTGATGAGAATATATTCTAAGAGGCAGGATTGATCAATAACTTCATTTTTTGGCCTGTAATAATCCCAAGGTTACAAAATGCTACATAAAATATGGATTTTAAAGAAGACAGTGTATGTGAATAAAACAGCGTTTGGAGGCTTTTCACTTACCGTGTGAAATGATTGTCGGTGGAGCTGCTGGGGCCCTCCGGTGAAATCCGGGGAACAACCTGAGG
This sequence comes from Xiphias gladius, assembly GCF_016859285.1. NCBI lineage: Eukaryota > Metazoa > Chordata > Actinopteri > Istiophoriformes > Xiphiidae > Xiphias > Xiphias gladius. The sequence continues at coordinate 33,849 of NW_024401422.1, forward strand.
TGCCACATCTTCCAGGACTAAGCTGCTGACCGAATCTACTACCTCATGACACATTTGAGATAGCAGATTGGCTGTGTCTTTGTCTACGTGTCCAGCTGCCAAAAACATCCACTGCCTGGAAGAAAAGAATAAGAATGGTTGAGCGAAACAAA
>NW_024401423.1:0-5000 GCF_016859285.1 Xiphias gladius
CTTATCAGAGATTTCTATGTCTGTCAGCTGTGACATTATTTAAAATGAAGAGAAAGTGAATTATTCAATGTGAAGAGTTCTGATGGGTCAGATATTCTCTGCACGCTAATATCTGACAGATATTCTCTGCACGCTAATATCTGACAATTAATTGTTCAAAGGCAACATTTGACATAAACACTTTCATTTGGATCATGAGCTTTTAAATGCATATAGTCGCAGATTTCTGTCTGGTCTGTCTGAACGCAGACAGGCTGCAGAATGAATGAAGAGATGGTTTGTGGTTTGCGCACAGCACCACGTACCATGAGTGTTAATAAACTGCGTGGTCATGTAGATTTTTTTACTGTCCCATCACAATGGTGTATGAAAGATGCCTGGTTGCTAAAATCTGATTGTTCTTCTTTCTAGATTCCATCAGATGAACTGGGAGAATTGAGGTGCAGCGATTTAGACGTTCCCCTGTTCACACCAAATGACTTCGACCCAATTATCAATTTACATTTACTGGATATGACAGTTGAGTAAGTTAAAAGTCAGCAGCCAGCAACAAGTAGCACAAATTACAACTATATATGTAGATGTATATATTGGTTTAAAGTTTTGTTTTGGTCAACCATTCCTATTCTTTTCTTCCAGGCAGTGGATGTTATTGGCAGCTGGACAGGTAGACACTGCCTTGGCCGATCTGCTATCTCAAATGTGTCATGAGATGGTAGATGCGGTCAGTGTCGTATTCCTGGAAGAAGTGAGACCCCAGGTTCTTAACTGGATTACCCTGAAAGGCCCCAGCAGCTCCACCGACACTCATTTCACACGGTAAGTGAAAAGCCTCCAAACGCTGCTTTATTCACATACACTGTCTTTAAAAATCCATATTGTATGTAGCATTTTGTAACCTTGGGATTATTCCAGGCCAAAAAATGAAGTTATCCTGCCTCTTAGAATATATTCTCATCAGATTCTGGTAGAAATCATTGGCTACCAGGGTTGATTTATGTGATTTGTTAAAACGGTGACCCCAAGTTTTGAAAAAGGTGTTACAAGAGGGAAATGTTTGAATACCACTGCCCAGATCAAATCAGTTGACTAATGTGTAACTCTCTCTCTTTCAAGGACAGGAATTATTTCCGTGTGACGGAGGAAGATATCCAAGCAAGCCTTGGAAATTCTTTTTTCACCTTGGCTTTGGTAAAGCACTAAGAGTCAAACAGGAGACGTCCCACCTCTCTGACAAACTGCTTGAGTTATTTGCAGCAGAGGTGAAGAAGAAGGTGAACTGCTCGCTGCCTCTAATCAGAGGGCCAGACTCTCTCACACAACAAAAGCAGCCTGAGGCTGAGCCAGAAACATGTGAATCTCATTTTGAGGAAATGGCTGACATTGTCACTCATATATTGTGGAGATGCACAACAGCCCCGTATCAGTCACCTGACAGCCAAGGATGTCTGGACAGTGATTGCCAAGGAAGTTGGTGTTCAGATGAGGAGATGGAAGTCCAGGACGGTGAGGAGGCTGACATTGCTGAAATTGTGTGCGTTATATCAACAAGTCAGAGTTCAGAGCGCTCTGCCAGCTCTGTAGAGCAGTTGCCAAAGCGAGAGAGGACCTTTCTCGCCGTGTTTCTCGGGAAGCTGGTGGAGCACATCGCCAACGCCACAGGGACATCGATATGTGACGTGGACTTTGACGGAATGTTGACACGTCTTAGAGAGAGGATTGCGGGAGAATTAAGTTCCACTCTCCCACAGACTGTTGGAAAGGTCCACATCCCCGTCTACAAGAAGCTTTGTCGGGAGTTTGGATCTCCAAAGCTGCTGCAGGCTGCCATGGTGTCCAGGGACGTGGCTTTTGAGGAAGCTGTTGCCAAGATTTTAAAAGCGCAGCTGAAGAAGTCCACAGAAAAAACCTGCAGCTTTGCAAAGAAAGTGAGGAAGTTTTTCCGCAAAAGGACCAGCAAACTTTCTCCAGCATGTGAGGTACTTAACGCATCAGTGTCTCACAGTGAAATCATCGACAGGAAGAATCCAGTGACGCCCTACCCTTCGAGGAAGCAGAGGCGCCCCGCCATCATCAGGATGTTCTCTTCCGTGGCCAGGACTCTGAGGAAGCCCTTGACCTCCTGCACCAGCGGTGGATCACTGGATGACTAGAACACGCAAATATCCCGTGTCCAGTCTTTACCCCCAGTCATGATTGTTTTGTATTAATCTTGAAAATGAAAAGCCAAATTAAAAATCATCGGATCATTTTTCAAGATTAATACACACTCTTAGAAAGAATGTGTTTGATAAAGTACCAGAAAGATTAGTTTGACAAAGTAGAGCTTAAGCTTCCGCTCTACTTTGTCAAACAAGTCTGATTTGTGCTAAAAAGAGCTTTTCTTACGATTTAATGAAAAGAACACATCTCTTTTAAGAGTGAGGGCAGCACGGTGGCTCTTTGTTGCCTCACAGGAAGACGGCTGAGGGTTTGGTTTACTCGGCCCTTTCTGTGAAGAGTTTGCATGTTCTCCCCGTGTTGACGTGGGTTTACTCCGGGTGCTCCGGTTTCCTCCCACATTCCAAAAACATGCAGCTAAAACTCTAAATGTCCCACACATCTGCAACTGATTCTTCATGTGGACTGGAAATAAATTTAGCTAAAAATTAAAAAGGACACATGGTTGTGACATCTCTTTTGCCATCATTTACTGTCAGAATTAGAACAGTATTCAAAGTACAGATGGAGGACGAATGAATGGAAAACCCAACATGAAGCGTCTTGGTTAGATGTAGTTCAACCTTGAGCCTCCAAAGCAGCTTCATTGCTTCATTGCTATGGAGGCATCTGCATTTGTTAGGATTTGCACTCATTTATTCAGGTTTTTCCTTCAATTTCACCCATCTGTAGTTTCTCTAGAAGCTTTGCAAAGTTGAAGGTAAAGCAGTGGGTTAGTTTGCAGTAAATCTCATCAACCATTAGATGGTGGCAAATAGCTCATCATTGTTTCTGCACACTGTTCACGTTGTGACATACACAATCTGAGCACAGAGCAGTTACCGGTTTGGTGGCTGTGGATTAAAGAACATTGACTGCTATAGGTGAAGTAGTTTTGGCTCAAATCTGCTGATGCAGCAGTTCAGTGTTTTTAGTTTTGGCCTAAAAGATGACAAGGATCCAAAATAAAAACGTTCAATGAGGCAGTATATCATGTAAAACTGTGTCTCCGAGTATTCAAGCTCAAAGCCCAGTCAAATCCAGTGTTGCTTGCTGCATCCAACAGTTAAATCAGTCAACCGAGGACCAACTCTTACCTAAACAGAGCTATCTTTTCCTTTAATAAAGTAAGATTCTCCCATCTTCTAAAACTAACGTCAGAAAATGTAGCAACTATGTATTTTTTCATTGCATAAAACGAGACCACATCTATGAAGTTAATATTGGAATATCGGGTCAATAGCTTACGTATTGGCTAAAACTGAACTTTCTATTGCATCCACTGCTTGACAGGATCTTGCTGTGTACCGAGCAAGAAGATCATACACAACAGTGTGTGTGTGTGTGTGTGTGTGTGTGTGTGTGTGTGTGTGTGTGTGTGTGTGTGTGTGTGTGTGTGTTCCAGAGCACTTTTCTCTAGATGTGGAGTATTAATGAAGTTCACCTTGTAACTGGAAGCGCTGGTCCGAATGGTCCCATGTTCTCATCAGGCCACACAGTCCTGGGGCCTTGTGGGGGCATGACAAGGACATTTGTGGGTCTTTGCAGCCTTAGCTTTTGTTTTACTTAAAATCTGCTCAGTTTGCTTCTGAAACCGTATGACTCCATTTTTGACACACAATCCTGTCTCTACATGTTGATTTGGAAATACAATTCAAAACAATGGAGCAAGTACAAAGAATCACCAAACTAAAATGTAAATCATAAACTTTCTTCAGACCTAGATCAAAGCCAGTTGTTAACTGCAGACTATGGCCGCTTTTACCAGTAAGTGGTGAGTTATTCATTTATTGCTACACTGGAGCGGGTGGAACGACAACTAGGTTTGCTCTTACTGTAGACTTAGCAGAGCAGCTGGGTCTATAGCTGCCACAGTTTAATGTGACCCTAATAGGTATAGTGTCGGTGGAGCAAGGTTCAGCAGGACCCAGGGAGAGCTGTTCATCATTATGGACAGAAGCGGCCTCTAGAGCGGGGTCATGTTGAGGTAGATGTCAGTCAGAATCAAAGCAATGCGCCGATGAAGATTTTAGCACGTTCATTATGGAATTAATTCACGCACTATTCCATCGCGGGGGGTAAATATTCGTCAGTGCTCATTATTCCATGTGGGCTGAAGGTGACAAAACACAGCTATACTGTTGGATGCCAGCTACAGGCCAGTATTCAGTGCAGCAACAGATGTACTTCAAGCAGCTTTCTATTGTTTTTTATTACTTACTGCAGTGTAATAAGGTGATTCTGTGCTGTGCTCCTCTCCATCTGATGAAATCTGTCTTCACGGCGTCATCCCTTCCTCTGTTGTGCTCTTGTTGATCCTTGAAGTTCTCTCTCTCGTATCCATTAAAATTGTTGGTCGACGTCTTCTCTGTATTTTCCCACCTTTGGTATCCGTTGGGGTTTTGTCCTTTCATGTCATGTCTTTCCATTCCCAAGATCTTATTTTTCTATTGTGCTTTATCTCCTCTCCTCTCCTGGCCTTTGTACTGTTGTGTCCAAATCTGGGGAGGAAGCTTGAGGGTGTGACGTCTTGATTTCAGTCGGGTGAACGTGTCAGTCTTTGTCATCATGGAAGCCCCCGACCAACTCTCTCTCAGTTGGCAACACCGCCAGATCACGGAGCATCTCTCATGGCCAACGGTACACCTTAGCCAAGTATGTAGTCGGCGAAGAGTGCTAAACCATCACTCTCAGCTGCAGCTACTGACCGATGGTAAGGGCCACCTGTAAGATCGCCTTCAATGGTGGGAGCGTCTTGGGATCAAGGAGCTTGAACACACTCAGGCAGAATTTTGGCTGAC